>NW_015090828.1:10448623-10470856 GCF_001431845.1 Calidris pugnax | reverse complement strand
ATAGGTCCTTACACAAATAAGTTACAGAAGGGAATTATTTGGAAAGTAATTCAGTGAAAAGGCAGAAAAATCATCTCCTAAATAAAAGATATGACGACATCGCAGTTCAACGCTGAACCATTTTAAAAAATAGCTAAATAAATACACGATTTTGGACTCCCAGAACTTCCACAGAACACCTCGTTAGAACAGATTTCTTTTATGTAATTGGTGGGGGGGTAGGGAAGAACCACCTCTCATCTCATCTCATCCACCATCAGCTTTTTCCTAACATACAGGAAATCTTACTAGCCGTAAGGACACAAGCGGACCAGCTGCCATGCACATGGTGGGTCTTTTGTGTAAGGAAAAAACTGCTGGGAATAAAAACCTGCCAGGAGAACCCTCTACAAACAAAGTACTTCTGAAAGACACCCTTGGATCTGCTGGTAGGCCCTGGATTCTGAGGGATCACTGCATTCAGTTCGGCAGCACGGAGCCTGCACCGTCAGAGTGAGGAACAGACAAGCCCAACAGGATGGCAGGAACCCAACCAGGGAGCCCAAGGGGCAGAGAGGAAAGCAGAGGAGGTGGAGATGCAGAGAGGTAACAAAAGCCAACACAGAGAAACCAACCAGCACCTTGGTTTATTGCTCGTTTCAACCACTGCAGACATCCATTTCCAGTCTTTTTTGGGGGGCCTTCCTTGTTTGGAGGTGGGTTGGTTTTTTTTCAGGGCTTTTGGTTGGTTTCTTTGGTTTGCTGCAGGTGCAGAGAGGTAACAAAAGCCAACACAGAGAAACCAACCAGCACCTTTGTTTATTGCTCGTTTCAACCACTGCAGACATCCATTTCCAGGCTTTTTTGGGGGGCCTTCCTTCTTTGGAGGCGAGTTGGGTTTTTTTCAGGGTTTTTGGTTGGTTTCTTTGGTTTGCTGTAAGTTGTTTTGTTGGTTTCGTTTTTTTTTTTTTTAAGTTTCATGGGGATTTTCTTTTAGGTTTTGGGTTGCTTTGTCTTTTCTGTTTTCTTCAACATCAAAGCTTGAATTAGATTTAAAAACATGAAAAAACCCCAAACAGTTCTGGACATTTGTTCACACGTGTGTGTTTACATGTGGAAGTGCTGGAGCGTGTCCAGAGGAGAGTCACGAAGCTGGGGAGGGGTCTGGAGAACAAGTCCTACGAGGAGAGGCTGAGGGAACTGGGCATTTTTAGTTTGGAGAAGAGGAGGCTGAGGGGACACCTCATTGCCCTCTACAACTCCCTGAAAGGAGGGTGTAGAAAGGTGGGGGTTGGCCTCTTCTCCCAAGGGAATAATGACAGGAGCAGAGGAAATGGTCTGAAGTTGGGGCAGGGGTGGTTTAGATGAGATATTGGGAAGAATTACTTTATTGAGAGGGTGGTCAGGCACTGGAACAGCCTGCCCAGGGAGGTGGTGGAGTCACCATCCCTGGAGGTGCAGACGTAGCACTTCAGGGTATGCTCTAGTGCCTGAGATTGTTGGGTTGTGTCTGTGTTTTTTTTGTTGTTGGACTCACTGATCTCAAAGGTCCCTTCCAACCATGAAGATTCGGTGATTCTGTGATTTTTTTACCATGGAAGTATATGAACACTAGATGCAGGATTTAATTGCTTGGATATTCCTCCTCTCCTAAATCTTATTAAGACATCAGAGCTTATCAGAATTACCACAATACTCGAAAGCGTTCATAAAGAACCTATAAATGGACTCGGCTATACTCAGTTTTAAAATATCTTGCAGGAACACGTGCTGTAGGTTCAGAAATTGGCAGCTTTGATAAGGTGCCTGCATTACTGCATGCAATAGTTCAGAGGCACAAACAATGGAAGTGAATGATGGATTATACTGGTAAAGTTACATAACCACCAATTTGGGCTTTAAAACCACGTTTCGGAAATATTAGGGACTATGTGATTTTGCAGTCGAGATGTTCCGGAAGAAAGAAAAAAAAAAACCACCTGCAGATATCAGGAATTGTGGATTCTGAGCAGATTGCAAATCCGAAATGAGATCCCAACCCACACGTTCTGCGTGTAGTCAACAGCAGGCAAAATACTCTATTTTTAACACTGCATGCACTGTGAAGACATTTCTTATATATTTATACGTCTACTACTGCAAACATATTGCAACTTGTATTTTTGCTACTGGAACCATACCTTAGTTTTCCAGCTTACATTGGAGCTCTCGCTGCTTTCATACCAAATCTGTCTCCTCATCTGTTAAAGAAAGGAACTTCTCCACTAAATACAAAATTGGGGTTTTAACCAATGTTCTTGGAGTGACTGTATTTGCTAAATGTATTTCCATGCCCTTTTTCTGTCTATTCAGTGCATTAAAATGAATATAGTTTAGCACATGCCAAATGCTAGAACTACGTACATCAATCAAAGCTCTGCCAGAGAGGAGACTTGCTTCTTTTAAGGACAAATCATACATATTTTATTTATAAATAGATGACTGCTTATTTACAGCTTTTTTTATGCACTGGTATCGATGGCTTTTGAGGTAAGAACCCACTATAAATACATTTTGGGTTAAAAAAAACCCCACCTATAACATTTTTGCTTGTATCTCTTCATGACAGCTTATGCGATGTGTGCTTTAAAAAAAATAACATAGATAACTACGTTTTCTATTTTTCCTGGCCCTCCCTTGCTCTTCTAAAATAGAAACTTAATAAGCAAGCCCACCTCTGTATTAAAAATAACATTGAATGGGAAGATTAAAACCCAAATCCTCTACTTTCAGAATTGTGTCATCCCGTGTTTTGTTCTCCAAACACCAGCAAGCTTTATCCAGCACATTAACTGTAAGAGGGAGTTTAATACCCAGCCAGGAGAGTGTTTTTCATTACGACCAGAACCTTGCAATAAATAAAGCAAGCAGACAGGCAGAGAGCACCCCATTATCAAGAGGCAGCAAGCTGAGCAGAGAAAATGCCTGGTGAATTTAGGCTTTTCTAAGTATTGCACGAGGGGAGGAGGAACAACCCTTGGAATTCTTTTTGGAAAATAACTTCAACATGCAATTTGGTACCAAAGGCACAAAACAAATCTCATCTAGTTTTAAACGCCGGCTGGGAAACGGCAATGCTGGGGCGAACCAGCATCATACATAGAGTTGGAATTAAGGAATTGAAAGAATTTCTGCAACAGGATAAAGATACCATTAAATGACAATGCCAGGAACAAGAGTCAATTGAAAGAATTTCTGCAACAGGATAAAGACACCATTAAATGACAATGCCAGGAACAAGCAAAAATACGGTGGAAGCAAAAATTCAGTCCTTTTGCACTGTCATGAAACAAAGGAGATGAAGTACATTGTTTTAGAGGAGATAAGAAAGGTTACGTGACGGCGTAAGCCAAATCCAGAGCTACAATCTCCAGTCTTCCTTCTCCATCTGAACTCTTTGACTCCCACGTTCCTTCTCATAGGCTTACATAATTACTGCTCATGACCACTATAATTTATAGCTGTAAAAGCTTATCTCAAGACAGAGTTAAGGCTGAGAGCCCAGACAATTAAGTACAAAACATTACAGAGATATTAGAGTTATTTCAAACAATGGGGCGATCCATGTGCCGTCGCTATCTAACGGCAGAGGGGAAGCTTATCAACGTCTTCAGCCATTTGTGTTTGTTGATGCAGAGCTGAAGCAGCCCTGGCTTTGTGTGTGCAAGAAGGAAAACAAAAACCTATCAAAAAGAAAATTATTCCTGCGCAGAGCTGAAGCAGCCCTGGCTTTGTGTGTACCAGAAGGAAAACAAAAACCTCCTATCAAAAAGAAAATTATTCCTGTGCCAATCATAGCAGGAAAAAGTCCTTTAAATGCGTTGCATCAGGAATTCATCACTGACATCAACAAGTTTGTGTTGCTGATTCACAAACATTCCGTACAGCTTTTCTTTACATTGAAGTTTTTAAGGAGCCAATAAACAAACATTGAATCTTCACCTAAGACAAGGAAATGCAACAGAGATGGTAGGGATGTCTGCAGGACCTTGCCCACCTCCAATTAACCTTCCAATGGCAGCTGTTCCTCCAGCATGGAAGCATCAAAGATGTTTTCTTCTGGTGGGAAGCTTTTTTACATGCAGAACGTAAGCATTTATAACTACACGCATCACCTCTAAGAGCTAACTTACTCTTCCCTAAATAGAAAAATTACATAAAAGTTATTTAAAAAAAAAAAAATCAAGATGAAAAGTTTGGAGAGGATCCAGCTCATTATTAAATCCTTGCAAAGCCTGGTTCAGTAAGGAAGTCCCTGATTCAAGCCTAAAGGTCAAAAAAACACTTTGATAATTTGAAACATCTGCCATGTGAGAAGAATTAATTGCAGCTACATTCAGTTTTAAATAACTATGGTCTGTCCTAACCCCCTTCTTGAACACATAATACAGAACCCAGGTGGCAAATCAGATTCCCAGAAGGGACAGAGAGACAAGCTAAATACTTGTTGTGAAGGAGGGCAGTGTTTTGGAACATATTTCACACAACAGTGGGTACTACCAACATATGCAGGTAATGCTTTATTGACATAAAACTCAAGAGGATTGTCATTTGCTAGAAAAACCAGCCGCTGTATCCGGTGGGGGAGAACAGGCCAGAGCATAAACTGAATTTGAAAACAAAACAAGTCCTTACCCTCATGCCAAGTACCAAAAAGCCAATCTCTTCCATCAGCGGGTACTTGCTGACCTGCTGCTGTATCTTCTCAGCTGAAGCATACGGATCGTAACTTTTCTGACCTATTTTTACATCCATTATGCAAGGCTTATTAAACTTACGGGTCACATCTTCCAGTTTTAGATAGGTATCTGTTAAAAAGACAAAACTTTCATAAACAGTGGATCAAAGCAAAACAATCACAGGGTTTCTGCTGAGCTTCTGGGGACAAAGGAGAATAGTTTAAGGCTTAACATCACATGAGCTCCTTAAGGGTCAAATTTGTCTCTGAACACAGACTAAATCACGGTCATTGACACCCACAAATTCTGCTGGCATTAAATTCTAAATGCTTTATTGTTTAGAAAATTGTACACAATTAAAGTGTGTTAACGTTGCACACGAATTCAAATTATTGCCCAGATGAAACTAATGAGGAGCGTTTATTAAGCCATTAGCATATTTCAAATAACATTAATAAGCACATAGAAATGCAGGTTACTACGTGGCTGCTTTTGCAATGGAGATGGTGTTTTCTTTCGCTGTGTGAAAGAGCTAGAATTAAAGTGGCAATTTTTCTTCGTGTCATTTTAAAAATGAAATTAACATTTCAGAGTCCTACCCTACAGGGGCCAAAATGCATCTCATTTTTCTTCTTTTTATCCCACTCCCCTCTGCACTCATTTCTCATGGCACACCTCTCGGTGAGAACACTCCTCAAATCCTAGGCTGCTTTTCATCTGTTTCCAAAAGTACCTTTGGGAGGGTGGGTGGACAGAAAAAAACAACCCCAAGCTCTTGGAGTGCCTGAAGATTTAAAGCAATATCTAAAACCTGGTCAAACTGGTTTATGCTTTTCTCCAGTGCAGGCAGGAGACTATTACCAACATGATCTACAGCACCGATTGTCAGAATGCAACAAAAAGCCCCAAAAACTTCAGTAACTGCTTGACTTGCAGACAACTCTGCTTGGAGGAAGCTCACAGAGATCTCCAGCCCTTACCAGAGCACAGTACACACCAAGACAACACCCAACATCAACACACGTCTCCTTCCTCACACCCGCTTCTGCAAATCCACCTTACAGTCACAGACTTTAATGTAAAGTCTTTACATTAAAACTTTAAAAACTTTATATTAAAGTTTGTGACTTTACATTAAAGTTTGGGTTTTTTTTTTTCTTTCAAGTACAGCCTATTCCGTGAGTGTGTTTCTTTGGCTTTAATGCAATCTGAATACACAAAAACATTGTGTTATTCCTGCTACTGCAGCAGCATCTAGAAGAGGATTGCCAAAGAAAGCAAAACCAGTTCAAGTTTAAAGAGAGAAGAGGGACAAAGCGCCTTGTTTTGATAGCTGTAGACAGGTAACAAAACCAGTTAGAGCCAAGAGAAAGGGAACAAGCAACATCCCTTTTCTACTTAACAAGTAGAAACACTGTCTTACGGATAAGAATGGATAAGGATATGAAATGAACTGGATTTTATTACTTTTTTAAGTCCTACTTAGAGCTTCAATTTTTACACCATGATGATTGAATGACCCAATTCCCCAAAGTACGTATGTATCGATCTGAAATAGGTTTGGTTTCATCCTTAGATGCCTGCTTGATGTATAAATGGGACTAAACATGTTGTTGAGAGCATGTCAAGCCAATATACTATTGAAAAAATACCCAGTCTTCCTTTAACTCACTGTATGAGCTTGCATTACTTTTCAGTGTCCTTTGTGCTACAGAGTCAATCCGGCCACAACAATATAGACTCGCTCACCCATAGAACAGGTTTGTTGATTAAAACTGCAGAAATACCCAAGCTAAAATAACTCATGCTTAATTTTGAGAAGCACAGAAAATGGCTGCAGTCCTTTCACTACCAACTCCAAAATGCTTTGGATTATGTTACAAGCACCTCTGGACTCAAACTGTTACAAATACAAAATTATACAAACTGCAAGTTACCACAAATTATACAAATCATTTAGATGCAATGTTTCTATCAACTGGAAAATGTAACTTTATATAACATCTATTTCCATAATACAAGAAAGAGCTAACTCATAAAACCAACCAGCTTAAAAAGCAGAACTTAACCTCCCCAAACCCAGCATATTTCCCTTCAGACAACATGCAAGCAGGATAGTCATGCTCTTCCCATCTGAAGCATTTGTAGAGCACCCATGGTTATCCCCTGCCCTCTGCTCCACTGGTCCAAATCTCTCTTTTTAAGCACACAGCACCAACATTCAGCACCTCCAAAATATTTAATGGTTCTAAATATCTGTCACTTTTTAGTTCACCATCTGTTTCAGACCGATTAAGCTAGAATCTCTCTCTTACTGACCTCCTAAAAATGTAACAATTGCTATTTTTAAAAAATTAAGCATTAAAATAACTCAGGAGCTAATGCTAACCCTAGGAAATACTAATTACTTGGCAAAGCCCGAGAATTATCCAGAAATTACTCATCTGGTACTTTTTGGAATTATAATTTAAGCCTTCATCATTAGCTACTACTAGATCAGAATTAAGACTATGTTACATCTGTTCAATGCCCACCCCCACTCCCTGAAAGCTTTTTGTCCTTGCAGGGAGAGCAATGCCACCACAAATAAAGCCTTACACCAAGTTATTTTTTCTCATTACAGCTTCAGAAAAAACGCATCGAGCGTTTACACTTCGTTTTTCCTGGCACTGTTTGGTTCTTATTTGCATTGGGCTCAACATCTACGGTCTACTGAAACAGATCCCAAACCCCCAGTACCAGAAGCTATCACAACTTTCAACACTTAACCCCTACAATATCTCAAAGCATAAGGCAAACAAAGCAAGTTTCAGATTCAGGTGCTCTCAGTGTCTTTGAGGATCTGAACCCCGAGGTCATCAACAAGTCTGCAGCTGAGCCTAGAGAACCAGAGAGTTCTCCTTCCTCATTTTGTTAAACACACACACAAAAAAAAAGCAAGCAGATTTTTCAAGCAGTTCAGATTTTCTAAATTATGATGGAGTACACTGCTAACCCAGTGTGCTTCTGAAAATCATGCATTAAAATCCCCTGCAGAGAAAAGAATTCATAAGGATTTTCCAATCTTAGCTTTGGGAGATAATCCTGATTGTGTATTTCAAGGATTTAAACAAATCATTCCTCAGAGGCTTGCCCTCCCCTTTTTTATTTTTCAGTAGGAGGGAAGGAGGCTGAAGATGTGGCTTGACGTGTTATTTACATATTTTACACAGTCCTGAAGAAGACAAACCAAAAAGACCACCAAAGTTCAGCAAGTATGCATGGCATGAACCACTTCAGACTCGGGCACGTACAGGCTGATGCTTTCAGTCCTCACTGGAATAAGAAGTAACTTGAGGCATCTGGTTGCTTCTCACAACATACAAGACATCCCTCAAAACATATGAATAAGCAGGGAAAAGCCTCAGTTGCTGACCTAAGCCTACGATGCTCTTCATGTCTACATGAACCTACTCAAACTCTCAACCCTCTACCCAAGGTGATACCTATGATGCTGTACATACAAGACACCACTCACCAAAGAGCTGCTCTTCTTCCTTATCTCATAAATAAAAGAACTTTATATGAAACAAGGACACCAATGGCCATCTTCTCTCTGTCCTGGCAAATCAGACAAGCCTTGTTCCTCCATACAAATGCTTATATATATATATATATATTTTTCAGAACATGCAGCAAGCACAATTTGGTAACTGATAGATTCTTTAATTTACTTTTTGGTTTTTTAGAAGTCACCTACGTCCAATTTAGCAACAATAAAGAATTACTGGGTTCACCACTCAGAGGCTGCCTGAAGCTGTGTCCCTAGACTCTGAAGAGCAGTGACTGCCAAAGGAAAGATTGGGCTTCCCATGTCAAGACTGCAAAAACCCACAAATACATCCTCAATCATAAACTTAATAACTAGACACCCTTCTAGCAGCCAGATTCCTTCCTCTAATGTCACAGACACACCATGGAAGCTAATCATGTTGTTCCATCTTTTGACCTAGAGCTTAGTCCACAGCTAATCTGGGGACCCATCCCTGATTTCCCCAAAACAGCCTCCCCTTGACCTCCCTCCTCTGTGTGGTTACTTCCCCCCTTCCTGTTTTTCAAAACTTGATTTCCTACTTTTTTACACAGTCTGAATGCAGCACTGGTGATTCTTTTCACCTCCGACGTCTTCTGGAGCCAAGTACGGACACACAAACACAGAGTTTCTCCCTCACACCTGGCATTAGCAAAACTGCATCTGCAAAAATACCCAGTAAACAACAGGTGACTTCCAAGGTGACCAGATGCCTCCTTAGCTTTGGATGGACCCAGTGTGCACGCGTTCTGCTGAGCTCCGTTATCTCCAATGCACTTCGCTTCTATCAAGACTGCACAAAACTCATTAAACTGCAGATAACGGAGTTGTTGGCAATGGAGTGTTTTGTTTGAACCCCTGCCACAGCTCTCCGTGAAGAGGGCTCCCAATAGCACGTAGTCATGTCAAAAAGCTAAACAAAACCAAAAGTTACTCTTCCTTTAAACAGTTATTCCTCCTGGCTACGCCTGGGCTACGGGTGGAGACCAGCTAAAATTCAGCCCCGTGATGCACAGTCCTAGCTAGTGAATTCCCAAGGTAAAGGAGGGGGTGTGTTGAATTACTGTATCTTGGGTTGACCAGGCATTTTCACATCTTAAGATCCTACTGTGAATAAAAAAAAAACAATAGACTTGCAGTTTGGAGGGGACATTTAAGTGAGCTCCATGACACATAAAATTATGAGGGAAGGAAAAAGACAGCTCCAAAAGAGCTATTTGAGTTAGTGCCAAGTACGAAAGTGTGAAGGCAGATGTGAGCCAAGAAAGCACTGGGTACTACCCCAATCCTCCCTGCATTCCTTTTCACAGAGTGTAGACAGTGTCTTTGGACACCATCTTACTCCTCTCTTTGGAAAACAAGTCTATCAAGTGGCAGCATAAGCAAAAGACAGCAGAGGTGTATTAAAGGAGCACAGCATCTAGTTTTGGTGCATTTAAATAGACTCAACAACATCCTTTTGTTTCTGGATGTTCCCAAAGCTCCATTTCCCCAACATGAATAAGAAAGAGCAGAAGAAAAACTAGTTTCTGTTTAAAATACATCACGGAATCATGAAATTGTTGGAGTTGGAAGGGACCTTCTAGAGATCATCTAGTCCAACTCCCCTGCCAAAGCAGGGTTGCCCAGAGCACATCACTCAGGAGCATCCAGGTGGGGCTTGAAGATCTCCAGAGAAGGGGACTCCACACCCTCCCTGGGCAGCCTCTGCCAGGGCTCTGCCCCCCTCACCCCAAAGAAGTTCTTCCTCAGATTTGAGTGGAACTTCCCATGGTCCAGCTTGTGCCCGTTGCCCCTCGTCCTGTCACTGGGAACCACTGGAAAGAGTCTGGCTCCCTCCTCCTTCAACCCACCCTTTAGATCCTTGTCAGCATTAATAAGGTCTCCCCTCAGCCTTCTCTTCTCCAGGCTAAAAAGTCCCAGCTCTCTCAGCCTTTCCTCATCAGGGAGATGCTCCAATCCCTCCATCATCATGACCTGTACAAACGACTATGCTCCATCTGCCCTGGGAGGAGGAACCCAACGACCTAATCCAGCCAGAGGACTCCAAACTGGTCGTCACAGGAAACATTAGTGGGTTACAAAACAAAATCAAAAAAACCCACCCCTATGGAGCTCACAACTGCCAAAAACCAGTCTCCAGAAGATTTTTCCAGGAGGTTTGGATTAACAGATAAAATTAGAACAGTACCATTTGGTGCAGTAGGTGGTGACCAGACACCGAAGTATTTTGGCAGATACTCCCGCAGCTCCAGAAGAACGCTGTCGCAACAGTCGGAGTCATAAACCTGAAATAAATTAGGGAGGGGTGGAGAGATCATCAGTTTAAAACATTCATTTTATACTTCCGATTGTCCCATAACTGTCATTTCTTACAGTCTTTGTTTTCATGCGTTTAAGATTTCTACTTCACATTTGAGAAACAGAGAAGATGAAGACGATAATTATCACAGTCCAACAGAAGTGAATGGTATCCTTCCTTTCAAATTTTAAAGTGGAGAAGATGAATCAACTCTAACTAAGAATAATGTATGGCTTAACTTGCATAAAAATCTAAGCTCTAACTGTTAGCATCGAAACCTATTTAGCAGAACGGGTGTCCTCCCAGCCTGGATCCAAGATGGTATAGAATTACTACACTTCAAAAGTGAATGGTATCCTTCCTTTCAAATTTTAGAGTTGATTCATCTTCTCCACTTTAATGTATGGCTTAACTTGAATAAAAATCTAAACTCTAACCCTTAGCATCGAAGCTTATTTAGCAGAATGGGTGTTCTCCCAGCCTGGATCCAAGATGGTATGGAATTATTACACTTTAGCGTATAGCTTTTAAGTTATATCAGGTAAAGTATACAAGCTCAGACTGGCTGGTATTTCCTCATTTCCTGCAAAGCTACTCATCCTGTAACTACACCACACAGCCAACATACAAGTCAAATATATTTCTTTTCATTCTCTTTAACGCTTTGAATGTTTTTTTCAACCCCTGTAAGAAAACCAAGAACAGTTTGGGAACAGCAGCCGGCTTGTCTTCCTGAAGGAGTAATTCTTCGCAGAGTTAAATCCCAGCCTTGGATACTATCTGCTACGGAATCGCATGACTGTCACCAGTTTGCTGTGATGTTGTTAAAAAGGGTTTCAAAACCATTCTCTCAACTGAATTCCCCCCAAGCGTATAGCTTTTAAGTTATATCAGGTAAAGTATACAAGCTCAGACTGGCTGGTATTTCCTCATTTCCTGCAAAGCTACTCATCCTGTAACTACACCACACAGCCAACATACAAGTCAAATATATTTCTTTTCATTCTCTTTAACGCTTTGAATGTTTTTTTCAACCCCTGTAAGAAAACCAAGAACAGTTTGGGAACAGCAGCCGGCTTGTCTTCCTGAAGGAGTAATTCTTCGCAGAGTTAAATCCCAGCCTTGGATACTATCTGCTACGGAATCGCATGACTGTCACCAGTTTGCTGTGATGTTGTTAAAAAGGGTTTCAAAACCATTCTCTCAACTGAATTCCCCCCATCCTGCCCCAAGATCTAGCTACAAACATCGGGGATCCAGCGTGGGCTCAGTGTGCTCTGCAGACTAAAAGATCTACGTCCACACAAGCAGAGGTCACGACGATTATTATTGCCTTTAGGAACCATCTCATCCCAATCCCCTTGCATCCTCTGCTTCTGATGTTCTCAGACCCATGTCCTGTCCCACAGCAACACCCATGCAGGCTGTGAAGGAGTGACCAGGACAAGCAGACAGAGCACAGGGACCACTCTCAGAACCTGCTGCAAAGTCAAAAGAGACGCAAAAAAAAATTACTGAAGGTGTTAAGAGAGCTCTGCAGGGTTGGCTCAGCCCATTGCTTCCAGATCCACATTTAACCACGGTAGGGTCATGTCTTGCAACAGAAACTACAAATACACGCCTTTAGCATTGTAATATTAACACATTTAGGGAGGAAAAAAACCCCGGACCTGAAGGCCAGCTGCTATTCTAGAGCATGAAGGCGAGCCTCAGCTACAATCCCCGATGCTGTGTAACTCTAGACAGAGCCTCGTGCAGCAGCAGCACAACGTTAAAATTAGTCAGTGTGGGTTTGTGCTAAATTTAGGTTTATCGTCGCAGAAACCTCAAACCGGGCAAACTCAAAATCACCACAGTGAGCTTCAAACACACAGAGCTGCTCCACAGCCCTTCAGGCACATCCCTGCTGGGGCTTTCCCGGGCTCCTACCGGCCACACTTCTCTCCCTGTCACTGGGCAGCGACCCAAGAGGTGATACAACCAAATCCACGCTGACTTTATGCTCAAGCATTTAATTTGGCCCATTTCTTTAACCAGCTCATAGCACAAACCCCATTTTTAAGATGCTAAGGAGGGGGTTAAATCCCCTCTGAGGGCTACAGGTAACCATACGGCTCAGCACATTTTCCCTCCAGCTGGCACACCAAAATCCTCCTCCTCTAAGACACAAAACCTTGCTTGTCCCTGGAATCAGTGGCCATTGTGTTTTTTTACCCACGCAACGCTTCTTTGCTGAGCCTCAGATGTTGCCAGACAGCAGAAGAAACTGTTTTCCTTAGAAGCCTGCAATGCAGTTTGATCTCACTAGCTTAAGGAAGAAAAAAAAAAAAAAAAAAAATTACAGGTGGGAGAGAAGAGAGTGTCAAAAATTAGCACCATGCAGGTGCTGAGGCACAGATCCAGCCACTGCTGCCTTTTTCATAAGAGTTCACCATTCCCCACCTGCTTCTGGGCCAGGACTCCAGTCATGGACTGGTGGAATCACATCACACTGTGGGTACTTTCAGACAGGCAGTACAAAAGCCAATTTTTGTTTGCTGTGGTAGTTTTTATTATCACAGCACCCCACAGCCAAGGCAGGGAATGGCATAGCACCCAGCACAAATTCTTAACCAGCACAAATTCTCTTTTCCAAGGTGAATTTCAGCAGATGTGAGAGGTAGAGATCATCAGATGCAGCATCACAGGCTTTCCGTGGCAGGGAGTGTACGTATTTACGGCAGGGCAAAAAGGAAAGAGATGGAAACAAAAAGCACAGCAAACAAGGAAAATAAACACTGAATGCAACTGAAAAGACAGGCAAACGTAATAAGAACTTGCATGCTTAATTTATTGGCAAAAAAAAAGTACTCTGAGGAAGTGACATGTCAGGAGCCCACTTCCATTTTTAAAAACAAGACAGTATTCTTGCTTTAACTTGCTTTTTAATTATCAACATTAGGGTCCAGTGTTAAACACTTAACAAGTAACTTTGAGTATGCTCCTGTGTATTTCAAATGGTAGGATACAATAAAGATATTCAGATAATTTATAATGGGGTGTAATAGCCCAAAGTCCAGGGCAAATGGGTAAAAGAGCTCCAGGAGTCTTATCTTCCAAATAGTTTATCCTTTAATACAGTGATATGAGACATTTTAAATGGAGACAAAACTCACAGTAATGCATTGTTCAGTATCATTACTTCAACCTAACAGAACTAAGTGCATTATTTCTGTCCCTCAAGAGTTATCTTGCTCCCAGGAACAGTAATAAACTCCCCTCATAAGTTCGAGGTAACATATACAAAGCACTTTATTTGACCTTAATATAGACCTCAAGTCTCAGCCTGTGATGTATTTGCACGTCAAACAAGAATAAGCACTCAGTTAATAAAGATCAGAGGAAGTCGTCTGTTGTGGGCTGAGCAACAGAACCAGACATTTCGGGACATGGACACTTCTTCTCCCTTCATACAACCTGGTAGCCAGCTACACGTTTAAATGTCATTCAGAATGCCAAATATAAATGTATATATGACAAGACCATCCCTAAAATTACACAGGAAATAAACCGTGCACCTCATGCCCCAGGAAGTACTGCTACTGATATTGCAAGGACGAGACAGGTTATCCCTTACCCCAGAGGAACCTTCAGTGCCCCAGGAAGTACTGCTACTGATATTGCAGGGACAAGACAGGTTATCCCTTACCCCAGAGCAACCTTCAGAAAAAAAAACATTATATTTTTACTTGTATCAGCTACTAATATATCTAATATCATACTAATATTCCAATTTCATTTCAAGCAGCTGCGCTTTTTTTTTTTAATGCAAGAACTCTAATATTCCAATTTCATTTCAAGCAGCTGCACTTTTTTTAAATGCAAGAACCGGTCCATTTCTCCAGCATCCACTGACAAACATAAGTTATTTCTGCTTTACTGGTAACTGTCCATAATGTTTTCATCCAACAAATCAAGAACTGCAAAACAATTCAGTGCCAGGAGAGGTATCCATTCTACAATCAAGAACTGCAAAACAATTCAGTGCCAGCTCAGCCAGGAGAGGTATCCATTCTATGTATCGCAGGCTCCATTCTTCCAATAGCACAAACTGGAGACAGAAAATGTAATAACTGTTGGGCTTAAAAGCAAGTAAACAGGATGCTGACATTTGGAGGGCTCACAACAAGACCATTACAAATTACAGCAACTAAGTCATAGGAAGAATATGCCCCAGATACGGCCTGTGGAAGCTCAGATAGTCTAATAGACACCATGAAGTCATAATTTCCAGCTACTCCGGACTTTTTTAATACCGAGGCAAATTTACCATCCCTTAGTTTTTAATCCAAAGTACACTCTGTTTGTTTTGTTAAGTCTGATCCAAACAGATTCATCTGTTTTTTAATGCAAACAGGGGCTGCTTGGGAGAACGGGAAAGTTCTTTTCCTCATTTGAAGCAGTGTGACATTCAGGTTTTGTTTTTTGTTGTGTTTTTTTTTTGTTTTCTTAAGACTAGCTAATCACACAAACGACAGAGGGAGGGCAAAACAAATGTTCACATTTCATCAGGAATCTAGTTCTGGCAGTACAGACTCATCTTCAGTTGTCCTGATGAAAAAATACCACTTGGAAAGAAGTGTGGTCCGAAGAGAACCTTCTAAAGCACACAAAAGTTTGATTTAAAAGAACATATATTTTAAATTTGCATTTAGGAAACTTTAAATGCCAGAGTAGGCACATCAGTCTGAAGCAAGCCTGAAGGGCACAGTGGCACTATGGCTTGCAGAGCCTCAGGATACACAGCCAGCTGCCAGTATCAGGCAGAGAATTTCCAACATGGATTTTGGGGGGTTCTTGAGGGGTATAAAGCAGTTAATAAATCATGCGCTCAAATTAGCAAATGCAAGATTTACAGATGATAGTGCAACCTTAATTCTGGCTGCTAATGTGTGTGCATTATATTACAGACTTTAATTACCCAAGCGCACGCAGCCTTTCCCTCTGGACTCCTACATCACCCAGTTACACCAGGCAATTACAAAGGCCAAAAAAATTGAGGTTGAAACAGCAGCTGTGAATTTACCAATTAAGAACTTACATAGCCCTTACTTCTTTCTCAAAGTAGTACCATCCTGTTTTGACTTTTGAGCGTCTGCAGTATTTGTTTCCACAAGTATGACTGGAATTGAGCCAGCCCTGTTTATATTCCAAATGTCTGCCATGAGAGTAATTCCAGAATTTAAATATTTGTGAATGCTGTTATGCTAAATGCTATTATGCTGCATTGCTTATTTTACTATCCAACACACAGCAGTACTATACAGGAGATTGTCATCATTATTCTCACAGAAGGGACCTACAGAAAGACCCAAAAAAGCTTAAAACAAATCGGGATATACTACCACAACCTGATGGACTTTCAAATAAGAATGGTGCACACTCGTGACAATTGGATCTTTCTTCCAGGAGCCAGGGAGAAAAAAAAAAAAAGAAGAAAAAAAATCACAGCAAGGAGTTAGGCATCTTGCCTTCTAAAAAAAATGAAGGCTGTGGAAATAACCTTCAAAAAAATGTCCCAAAGAGATATTTATTTGATGATGTTTATCCAACCAGTCATTCTCTAACAATGCCAAAAAACAACAGGCCTTATTTTATCCACTTCCACAAGTTTTATATAGTTAAATTTAGGCTCACCCTAGCAAGATTCACAGCCCCAGGCATGGAATCATCTTTACAAGAGGCAAAGTGAACCCTGGGCAACTAAATACTAACAACAAAGTAAGTTTAAATTGTTTACATTACCCACACAGCCCCCACTCCAACTGCTGCAAGCCACCCAGGGCAGTGGGCATCGGGGCCTTCTTGGTCAAAATTGCATCATTAGAGACCATGTTTCATCACAAATCTCTTGCCACAGAGCTGAGCTTCCTCTTGCCCTTCAGCCTCTCCTGGGTTCACAACCTGCTAGCAGCACCATCAGATGTTAACAGCTTTAACTGCTGAAGAGCTAAAGCCTTTGATGAACCTGAGAGCTCTTTGAAGTCAAAGATAATTCTCTTTTCAGGATGTGCAACAAAGCTTGATCCCTCAGGCTCCACAATCCTATTCATCTCTTCTGTTTTTTTTCCTCCAAAAAACCCCAACAAGCTCTTAAAGAAGATCCTCAGGAAAGTGTAGGTGATTATATTTCACTAACAGCTCAGACACCTGTTAAGCAGCCTCCTAAAGTAGGTTATGAGACTCTTTGGTGAATATGATCCAAAAGTACATGGCAAATTGCACATCAAGGTCTCTGCTACAGAACCTACATTCCTTTGGTCCAGTTATATCAATTAGCACGTAGGACAGACTGGAGAGGAGTTCACATTAAGTACTCTCCACTAGAGGCCAAAATAAAGAGAACGTAGCCGAAAAAGAGTGGTTAAGACATATTACCATTGGCCATCTGATAAAGCAGTTTCAGTTTTAACACACTGAATACTTCTTCCCCCATTCTTACTTACTCTTCCTCCTTCGTTTGACACCACTCACCATTCACCCAACAGAGCTGCAGTGACACTGTCCTGACATTACCCACTTGCAAAACGCTCAAGCTACCAGCGGACGGAGAAATCCAGCAAATTTCAAGGCAAAAAGTCAAGTTGCTTTGCCAATTCACACCTCCCTTGAAGAAGGATGGTACAACCAGTTTTCTCATCTGCCTGGACAGCTCTTGTGCCAAAAGCCAGCTCCGTGGTCCTGCAACATGCACACTGCTTAGCATTTTAAGAACTGGTCAGAAACCTGGTCAGAAACCACCACCTTGACACATCCAAACCCTCACGGATGCAAAAGCAGGTTGAACAAAGACAGCAACTAAAGTCTTTTCATATAAATAAATATCTCAGAGCAGAAAGTTTGTATTTTTTTAAGCAACTCCAACTATTTAAGAGTTCAAGCTTAAAGCATCACTGGATTTCCTGGAAGAACAGTAAAATGGTAGGCCAACAGGACAAAAGGGGAAAATAAGCCAGTATCGCTGTCCCGCTTTGGGAGAACTTTAATAAACATTACCCTTTGTTTCTGGAAAGCTATCTGATCACAGCTGAAGATTCAAGGTAGGGAGTGAGAGAGACCAAGGGGTGGGAGGAACCCTGAAGCAGTTATACTCAGATAGGTAACGTTTAATTTTACATTTCAAAGTGGAGGCAAGTCCCGACAAACATAAGGTAGGTTTGGTTTTCTCCCACTACTGCAAGAGACAGCCCTCACGGAGAATTCACTGCAGCCTTACCCTAAAGGTGCAGTTCCATGGTAGTTTAAGTCAATCCAAGGCAGGGCTACCACAGTCCCACACGTTTTCATCCTATCCCCTGCAGCAACGTCAGCATCCAGCTGGTCCTACAGCCTGCTGAGCACCTTCAGCTGGCTCCCCACCCAAGCGACCAGCCAAGGCCTTCTGCTAAAACTGCTCTTTCAGTACATCTACCATCAATACCTCCAAAATGCTTAAAACGAGGTTTTTTACCTTCCTTTAAAAAACCTGCTTGTGTTCCCCTTAATTTTGACAATTTCATTCATCTAAATTATTTGCCTTTTACCAGCAACTATGTATTTTACCATCTCCTAGTATACCTTACCCCTTATTCCACAATACTCAGCCCCCACCTGCAGCCACGTGTCAAAATTGATCATTCCATGGGCTAGCCTGCAAGCATTACATCAGATTTATTGTCTCTGTTTCCACACCAGAAGCTCCTCTGCCAGCAACAGGCTCTACTTTGTGATGAGAACACTCACCAAGTAGAAGGCAGCCAGTAATAATTTTTTATTATTATTATTTTTACTATTTTTTTTGTAATGGATAGAGAAGAATGGCACCTACTAACAGGAATTTTAGTTGATGGCTTACGATTCTGGGAAAGTACACAACAGCTCCTTCCACAAGGACTAAAAATAACAGCCCAAAAGCTGTTCTGATGTTTTCTACGCAAGAGGGGTTATCAGTAGTCAGAGAAGATACACTGATACCAAAACAGTTGTTTTGTGATAACCAGTGATACCAAAACAGTTGTTTTGTGATAACTAGTGATACCAAAACAGTTGTTTTGTGATAACTAGTGATACCAAAACAGTTGTTTTGTGATAACTAGTGATATTTTGTTGTTTGCTTTGAACAGTTAACTCTTTGGAGTCCCACTTACAAATCATCTACCCAAAACCTGCAAGCAGCCCCCCTTGGCTCACCATTGCCAAGAAAGGAGAGAAGTGGTGCTAACTTGTCCTAGAACACAGTCAGGAGGGGAACAAAGAAGAAGAACAGTAAGAACAACACTAAGAACCCTTAGGAAGCTTTCAATCATTGTCCATTCCAGGACATTTCCAGGCAGGAAAAAAAATTACGATCTGGGTAAGTGGATATTGTTACACTCAGGCATGGTGAGCCAAGTCATTTGATCTGCTTTGTCTTTAATAAGATTTATATATGTAATTATATATATATGTGTGTGTGTGTGTATAAAACACACACTTAGAAAAATAAACACTCAAAGACTGAAAAAAATAATTGCTACCAAATTGCTCCCTGAGTATTGGATATTACAGAAATTTTAACAAGGATGTGGTATTTGGGATATTGGGATATTTGGATAGTGGGATATTTGACGTGATACTTTATGGACTTTTTAATTTACTTATGGTTAACCCGGTACCTGCATGACCAAGAACACACCAAAACATTACATTATTTTCCACCGTACGCACTGGTGATTCACATCTCTTTCCACACATACAGAGTCCTGGCTTTATGCAATATTCTCATACTACAAACCTTTTAACCTTTTTTTTTTTTCCTTCTTCCAATCTGGAGCTGGAATTCTTATTGTCAGAGACTGAATTTCCTTTTCCTTTTTTCCTCCTTTTCTTTCAAGGAGGCAAGCTACACGTTCCTCAGCCTCACACTGGCAGCCCCCCAGCCATATCTTATTTTTAAATAAACTTCAAATGCAGAGCGCGGTATCTTCTGCAGAACACCAACGTACCTTTAGTGAGCTTATCCATAGTCTGAAACATCCATAACTAAATTGTCATTGAAACAATATTTGATCTAGTCTGAAAAAGTTAGTGCTTGCATGACCTTCTAGCACAGCAAGAGCACTGTACTGTAACTTAATCCAATTCAACGTACTATGGATAAGAACACTCAACTATGCATTTTTGCTTTACTTGCAGCCATATCTACTCTTGGGAAGGAACTTTCCTCAAAATCAGGTTGAAAAGAGAACTAGATTATTATTTTTTACTGCTTACTTACGTAACATGGACTGTGGACTACTCAGTCTGTTACCAACTCCACCCAGTAGTTTCCCGATAGCATCAAACTGCAATAATGGCCTTTTACTGTCTCCTTTTATGAGGTTTTCTTAGATTTATTAAAGCAGGCTGTAGTTTATTCCGTAGCACACAATATACAAGGAGCAAAGGGAACAGAGTCTCACCAGACCCTTCTAGGTTAACCTTCTGCTGCGCGGTGCGTCCCTTTCAAACTTGTTTTTTGCTGGAGAGTGGAAGCATCACAAAAATCTGCCATACTTTCTCAGTCTCACTGTCCTGGTACAGCAGTCATTCTATAGCCATCTGAAGTACAAAACTCTGAGTGTTTATAGGACAGTAGTAGGAACCCAGCAGATCCTTAGGCCTACACTTCGTCCTTCGTCTGTCTTAGATGACTCTTAATGTGAAAAAGATCACAATCCAAGCTGCCAGTATTTCACAATTTGGTCAAAAAGACCTTTTTTTCTCATTAGCTGAGGAGTACTGCGTGTCCTTCCTTTTATTACAATAATTCTGTCCAGGCTCATGGTTTAAAGCATAGAGCATGAGGCAAGTTCACATGCTGGTTTGGGAACTTAAATTTGCTTATTTCCCCAGGAAAACAGAATCCCTCCTGGAGAGCTGCTCAGCAGGAGGAACAGTCCCAAGGGCAGAAATGGACTGTACCAGAATGTGCTCACTACGTTTACAAACAGGTAATTCATATACTTAAGTACTGTTTCTTCCAGAGACACAGCCGATCCGGACGTAACGGAACGAGACACGGCCAAAGGTAACTTTTCAGGATATTGAGCTACAGCCATGAATGCAGGAATGATGAAAGGTTTGGGTAAGGCATTGCGCCCCCAAAATAAGCGGTTAAGAGAGCCCTACATCCTATTTCTCCAAGCTTTGTCCATACAAGACTGAAAATGAGAGAGTTGATGATGGGATAAGGATATTTTAGTAGACGATAGCAGCACGACGGCCATCATCAACTCGCTTTTTCAGTCAAGGATAACCATCTAAATCAAGCCTATAAAACCAGTTAACTGAGTTTACAGAAGAGGGTAATTCATCCTGAAGCAAGACACGCTTTGCTTCCCCGATTCCCTTCCTTCCCCGTCACCAGCAGAGAACAGTTTACAGAACACGGGCTGCCTTATCGTGATCTGCGCTATATGGGCTGAAAGGGGGCTGAGCCTTATGAGTCACTTCTTGCAACTCTACGCAAAAGCTTCCAGGCCAAAACACATCTTTCAGCCTGCCAGCTTGATTTCATGCCGTGGAGGAGGAGGAGGGAAGTCATCAGAAGTCTTCTGCGCTGCCTGAAGCTGCTTGAATACTAATTAAAATTAGACAATGCAAAAAAAAAAAAGCAGCAATGAAAAGCCACGACACAGAAGTAGCAGCAGGTTATTGAGAATGAAATAAATAAAACAGTAAGGAGAAAATACTTGGGAATGGTCCAAAGGGGCATATTTCCTGCACCATTTTTCTCAGTAACCACAGAAGGACAAGGAACTATGGCTTCAAGAGTATCAGTGTCATTGGGTCTTCACTAACACGTTACCCTCTGGTCACAAACTCAGAGACTGTTACCAGAGAGACGGCAGAAGTTGCACAAACGATATTAATTCTGCCTTACTTCAGGCTGAAAAATGAGTTAGTAAGTTCTTTAGGGGAAACAAAACAGAAAAACAGGTCATTGCCCTATCGAAAGCTGCACTATAATGCATCCAACAAAAGTTCACAACAACAATTGTGCGGGCAACCATGAAACCATGACTTCCTACCTTTCAAGTGCCTGACTCTCACCTAACTAATGTAAATCTCTTTTACATGTTGGAGCTATTTGTGTCTCTGACATCCTGGCTTTGTTTTCAGGACATGTAACAAGAGCGAAAAACAATTTCTATTATCTACAGTGGTAACAGCTTCCTTGCATTCATATTATTATGTCAGCAGGGCTTGAACCCTGAACTTTCAGAGTACTGCTCCAGCAGTTAACGAAGGCGTCGTTAACTGGCGGTGGGTGGGAGATCTGTTATCCACAAAGGCCAGATGATTAGCCCGATTATCTGCTCCCAATGCTACGTGGGGTGAATCAGCTCCCTGGGTTCCCAAGCACTGGGGTAGAGGTAGAAGGTGACCAGAGCTGAGTTGCCAATGGGAGAACCTCGACCGCTTCTTCATTCCAACTCCCCAAACCACCATTGACCTCTGGGACAAGAGTATCTGAGAATTAGGCTACAGCTTGCATTGCAACAGCCTTGGAAACCGTGGAGTATTGCAGGTAAATTATTTGGAGCCATGACTTGGCAACATCATCAGAAGCAGCTATGACAATTCTGACATGCAGCCACTAGCAAACAGAAAAAAAAAACAAA
>NW_015090828.1:10428097-10444582 GCF_001431845.1 Calidris pugnax | reverse complement strand
GATTTTTTTTCCAGGAGCCAGGGAAAAAAAAAAAAAAAAAGAAGAAAAAAAATCACAGCAAGGAGTTAGGCATCTTGCCTTCTAAAAAAAATGAAGGCTGTGGAAATAACCTTCAAAAAAATGTCCCAAAGAGATATTTATTTGATGATGTTTATCCAACCAGTCATTCTCTAACAATGCCAAAAAACAACAGGCCTTATTTTATCCACTTCCACAAGTTTTATATAGTTAAATTTAGGCTCACCCTAGCAAGATTCACAGCCCCAGGCATGGAATCATCTTTACAAGAGGCAAAGTGAACCCTGGGCAACTAAATACTAACAACAAAGTAAGTTTAAATTGTTTACATTACCCACACAGCCCCCACTCCAACTGCTGCAAGCCACCCAGGGCAGTGGGCATCGGGGCCTTCTTGGTCAAAATTGCATCATTAGAGACCATGTTTCATCACAAATCTCTTGCCACAGAGCTGAGCTTCCTCTTGCCCTTCAGCCTCTCCTGGGTTCACAACCTGCTAGCAGCACCATCAGATGTTAGCAGCTTTAACTGCTGAAGAGCTGAAGTCTTTGATGAACCTGAGAGCTCTTTGAAGTCAAAGATAATTCTCTTTTCAGGATGTGCAACAAAGCTTGATCCCTCGGGCTCTGCAATCCTATTCATCTCTCTTTTTTTTTCCCCTCCAAAAAACACCAACAAGCTCTTAAAGAAGATCCTCAGGAAAGTGTAGGTGATTATATTTCACTAACAGCTCAGACACCTGTTAAGCAGCCTCCTAAAGTAGGTTATGAGACTCTTTGGTGAATATGATCCAAAAGTACATGGCAAATTGCACATCAAGGTCTCTGCTACAGAACCTACATTCCTTTGGTCCAGTTATATCAATTAGCACACAGGACAGACTGGAGAGGAGTTCACATTAAGTACTCTCCACTAGAGGCCAAAATAAAGAGAACATAGCCGAAAAAGAGTGGTTAAGACATATTACCATTGGCCATCTGATAAAGCAGTTTCAGTTTTAACACACTGAATACTTCTTCCCCCATTCTTACTTACTCTTCCTCCTTCGTTTGACACCACTCACCATTCACCCAACAGAGCTGCAGTGACACTGTCCTGACATTACCCACTTGCAAAACGCTCAAGCTACCAGCGGACGGAGAAATCCAGCAAATTTCAAGGCAAAAAGTCAAGTCACTTTGCCAAATTCACACCTCCCTTGAAGAAGGATAGTACAACCAGTTTTCTCATCTGCCTGGACAGCTCTTGTGCCAAAAGCCAGCTCCGTGGTCCTGCAACATGCACACTGCTTAGCATTTTAAGAACTGGTCAGAAACCTGGTCAGAAACCACCACCTTGACACATCCAAACCCTCACGGATGCAAAAGCAGGTTGAACAAAGACAGCAACTAAAGTCTTTTCATATAAATAAAATCTTGGAGCAGAAAGTTTGGATTTTTTTTTAAGCAACTCCAACTATTTAGGAGTTCAAGCTTAAAGTATCACTGGATTTACAAAAGGGGAAAATAAGCCAGTATTGCTGTCCCACTTTGGGAGAACTTTAATAAACATTACCCTTTGTTTCTGGAAAGCTATCTGATCACAGCTGAAGATTCAAGGTAGGGAGTGAGAGAGACCAAGGGGTGGGAGGAACCCTGAAGCAGTTATACTCAGATAGGTAACGTTTAATTTTACATTTCAAAGTGGAGGCAAGTCCCGACAAACATAAGGTAGGTTTGGTTTTCTCCCACTACTGCAAGAGACAGCCCTCACGGAGAATTCACTGCAGCCTTACCCTAAAGGTGCAGTTCCATGGTAGTTTAAGTCAATCCAAGGCAGGGCTACCACAGTCCCACACGTTTTCATCCTATCCCCTGCAGCAACGTCAGCATCCAGCTGGTCCTACAGCCTGCTGAGCACCTTCAGCTGGCTCCCCACCCAAGCGACCAGCCAAGGCCTTCTGCTAAAACTGCTCTTTCAGTACATCTACCATCAATACCTCCAAAATGCTTAAAACGAGGTTTTTTACCTTCCTTTAAAAAACCTGCTTGTGTTCCCCTTAATTTTGACAATTTCATTCATCTAAATTATTTGCCTTTTACCAGCAACTATGTATTTTACCATCTCCTAGTATACCTTACCCCTTATTCCACAATACTCAGCCCCCACCTGCAGCCACGTGTCAAAATTGATCATTCCATGGGCTAGCCTGCAAGCATTACATCAGATTTATCATTTCTGTTTCCACATCAAAAGCTCCTCTGCCAGCAACAGGCTCTACTTTGTGATGAGAACACTCACCAAGTAGAAGGCAGCCAGTAATAATTTTTTATTATTATTATTTTTACTATTTTTTTTGTAATGCAACAGGCTCTACTTTGTGATGAGAACACTCGCCAAGTAAGAAGCAGCCAGTAAAAATAATAATAATAAAAAATATTATTACTATTTTTTTTGTAACATCTACTTTGTGATGAGAACACTCACCAAGTAGAAGGCAGCCAGTAATAATTTTTTATTATTATTATTTTTACTATTTTTTTTGTAATGGATAGAGAAGAATGGCACCTACTAACAGGAATTTTAGTTGATGGCTTACGATTCTGGGAAAGTACACAACAGCTCCTTCCACAAGGACTAAAAATAACAGCCCAAAAGCTGTTCTGATGTTTTCTACGCAAGAGAGGTTATCAGTAGTCAGAGAAGATACACTGATACCAAAACAGTTGTTTTGTGATAACTAGTGATACCAAAACAGTTGTTTTGTGATAACTAGTGATATTTTGTTGTTTGCTTTGAACAGTTAACTCTTTGGAGTCCCACTTACAAATCATCTACCCAAAACCTGCAAGCAGCCCCCCTTGGCTCACCATTGCCAAGAAAGGAGAGAAGTGGTGCTAACTTGTCCTAGAACACAGTCAGGAGGGGAACAAAGAAGAAGAACAGTAAGAACAACACTAAGAACCCTTAGGAAGCTTTCAATCATTGTCCATTCCAGGACATTTCCAGGCAGGAAAAAAAATTACGATCTGGGTAAGTGGATATTGTTACACTCAGGCATGGTGAGCCAAGTCATTTGATCTGCTTTGTCTTTAATAAGATTTATATATGTAATTATATATATATGTGTGTGTGTGTGTATAAAACACACACTTAGAAAAATAAACACTCAAAGACTGAAAAAAATAATTGCTACCAAATTGCTCCCTGAGTATTGGATATTACAGAAATTTTAACAAGGATGTGGTATTTGGGATATTGGGATATTTGGATAGTGGGATATTTGACGTGATACTTTATGGACTTTTTAATTTACTTATGGTTAACCCGGTACCTGCATGACCAAGAACACACCAAAACATGACATTATTTTCCACCGTACGCACTGGTGATTCACATCTCTTTCCACACATACACAGTCCTGGCTTTATGCAATATTCTCATACTACAAACCTTTTAACCTTTTTTTTTTTTCCTTCTTCCAATCTGGAGCTGGAATTCTTATTGTCAGAGACTGAATTTCCTTTTCCTTTTTTCCTCCTTTTCTTTCAAGGAGGCAAGCTACACGTTCCTCAGCCTCACACTGGCAGCCCACCAGCCATATCTTATTTTTAAATAAACTTCAAATGCAGAGCGCGGTATCTTCTGCAGAACACCAACGTACCTTTAGTGAGCTTATCCATAGTCTGAAACATCCATAACTAAATTGTCATTGAAACAATATTTGATCTAGTCTGAAAAAGTTAGTGCTTGCATGACCTTCTAGCACAGCAAGAGCACTGTACTGTAACTTAATCCAATTCAACG
This sequence comes from Calidris pugnax, assembly GCF_001431845.1. NCBI lineage: Eukaryota > Metazoa > Chordata > Aves > Charadriiformes > Scolopacidae > Calidris > Calidris pugnax. The sequence continues at coordinate 10,440,778 of NW_015090828.1, read as the reverse complement.
TACTATGGATAAGAACACTCAACTATGCATTTTTGCTTTACTTGCAGCCATATCTACTCTTGGGAAGGAACTTTCCTCAAAATCAGGTTGAAAAGAGAACTAGATTATTATTTTTTACTGCTTACTTACGTAACATGGACTGTGGACTACTCAGTCTGTTACCAACTCCACCCAGTAGTTTCCCGATAGCATCAAACTGCAATAATGGCCTTTTACTGTCTCCTTTTATGAGGTTTTCTTAGATTTATTAAAGCAGGCTGTAGTTTATTCCGTAGCACACAATATACAAGGAGCAAAGGGAACAGAGTCTCACCAGACCCTTCTAGGTTAACCTTCTGCTGCGCGGTGCGTCCCTTTCAAACTTGTTTTTTGCTGGAGAGTGGAAGCATCACAAAAATCTGCCATACTTTCTCAGTCTCACTGTCCTGGTACAGCAGTCATTCTATAGCCATCTGAAGTACAAAACTCTGAGTGTTTATAGGACAGTAGTAGGAACCCAGCAGATCCTTAGGCCTACACTTCGTCCTTCGTCTGTCTTAGATGACTCTTAATGTGAAAAAGATCACAATCCAAGCTGCCAGTATTTCACAATTTGGTCAAAAAGACCTTTTTTTCTCATTAGCTGAGGAGTACTGCGTGTCCTTCCTTTTATTACAATAATTCTGTCCAGGCTCATGGTTTAAAGCATAGAGCATGAGGCAAGTTCACATGCTGGTTTGGGAACTTAAATTTGCTTATTTCCCCAGGAAAACAGAATCCCTCCTGGAGAGCTGCTCAGCAGGAGGAACAGTCCCAAGGGCAGAAATGGACTGTACCAGAATGTGCTCACTACGTTTACAAACAGGTAATTCATATACTTAAGTACTGTTTCTTCCAGAGACACAGCCGATCCGGACGTAACGGAACGAGACACGGCCAAAGGTAACTTTTCAGGATATTGAGCTACAGCCATGAATGCAGGAATGATGAAAGGTTTGGGTAAGGCATTGCGCCCCCAAAATAAGCGGTTAAGAGAGCCCTACATCCTATTTCTCCAAGCTTTGTCCATACAAGACTGAAAATGAGAGAGTTGATGATGGGATAAGGATATTTTAGTAGACGATAGCAGCACGACGGCCATCATCAACTCGCTTTTTCAGTCAAGGATAACCATCTAAATCAAGCCTATAAAACCAGTTAACTGAGTTTACAGAAGAGGGTAATTCATCCTGAAGCAAGACACGCTTTGCTTCCCCGATTCCCTTCCTTCCCCGTCACCAGCAGAGAACAGTTTACAGAACACGGGCTGCCTTATCGTGATCTGCGCTATATGGGCTGAAAGGGGGCTGAGCCTTATGAGTCACTTCTTGCAACTCTACGCAAAAGCTTCCAGGCCAAAACACATCTTTCAGCCTGCCAGCTTGATTTCATGCCGTGGAGGAGGAGGAGGGAAGTCATCAGAAGTCTTCTGCGCTGCCTGAAGCTGCTTGAATACTAATTAAAATTAGACAATGCAAAAAAAAAAAAGCAGCAATGAAAAGCCACGACACAGAAGTAGCAGCAGGTTATTGAGAATGAAATAAATAAAACAGTAAGGAGAAAATACTTGGGAATGGTCCAAAGGGGCATATTTCCTGCACCATTTTTCTCAGTAACCACAGAAGGACAAGGAACTATGGCTTCAAGAGTATCAGTGTCATTGGGTCTTCACTAACACGTTACCCTCTGGTCACAAACTCAGAGACTGTTACCAGAGAGACGGCAGAAGTTGCACAAACAATATTAATTCTGCCTTACTTCAGGCTGAAAAATGAGTTAGTAAGTTCTTTAGGGGAAACAAAACAGAAAAACAGGTCATTGCCCTATCGAAAGCTGCACTATAATGCATCCAACAAAAGTTCACAACAACAATTGTGCGGGCAACCATGAAACCATGACTTCCTACCTTTCAAGTGCCTGACTCTCACCTAACTAATGTAAATCTCTTTTACATGTTGGAGCTATTTGTGTCTCTGACATCCTGGCTTTGTTTTCAGGACATGTAACAAGAGCGAAAAACAATTTCTATTATCTACAGTGGTAACAGCTTCCTTGCATTCATATTATTATGTCAGCAGGGCTTGAACCCTGAACTTTCAGAGTACTGCTCCAGCAGTTAACGAAGGCGTCGTTAACTGGCGGTGGGTGGGAGATCTGTTATCCACAAAGGCCAGATGATTAGCCCGATTATCTGCTCCCAATGCTACGTGGGGTCAATCAGCTCCCTGGGTTCCCAAGCACTGGGGTAGAGGTAGAAGGTGGCCAGAGCTGAGTTGCCAATGGGAGAACCTCGACCGCTTCTTCATTCCAACTCCCCAAACCACCATTGACCTCTGGGACAAGAGTATCTGAGAATTAGGCTACAGCTTGCATTGCAACAGCCTTGGAAACCGTGGAGTATTGCAGGTAAATTATTTGGAGCCATGACTTGGCAACATCATCAGAAGCAGCTATGACAATTCTGACATGCAGCCACTAGCAAACAGAAAAAAAAAAAAAAAAAAAAGGAAAAAACCAAAGGTAAGCACTGGCAGTTGTCCATGCTGCAAGAGCTTTCTCAGGACCATTTTCGGCAGACAGGATGAGGGGGAAGGTGTCCTACTCACACCCCAAGTATCACACAGTCACCGTAGGAGAACAGAAAGGGGGGCAATTCAAACAAAATTTTACAGGAATATTTATTGATCTGTTAAGCGTAAAATTGCAGTTTATTAGCTACTGCATTAGCAACATTTAAAACCTCAGTATGCCATGCTCAGAACGGGGACAGACAGTAACAGAAGTTTACAGTCCCACCAAGGGAATGCCAGATATCAAAAGTGACAAGAGCTGCCATTTCAAAATAGTCCAGTGACCTTCTTTCATTCTGTTGAACATCAGAAACACTCCATCTCTTACTACTAAAACACACAGCTTGTAGGAAACCGCACTCATGAAGGTAACCTCAACAACTGTAAATTCTCCTCTCCTCAGTTCCAAATATTTGCAGCCCGAGCTCTATTTTTTTTTGTGCCCACAAAAGCAGCTGCCCTATTTAAAGCCTGACATTCCAGCTTCCTCTCCTCCTTCGGGGCACCAACAGGACAGCAGTTTCTGCAATTCTACATATTCCTGACGTGACAAATCATGAAAAACCCTGCACAGGAAGAGAGAGTCACGCCAGCAGGCAGTGCTCCTGGGTACCGCCTGGCGTGTTGGAGACGAGCTCCCAGCTGAGCAGGGAGGCTTTACCTCATACAGGGACTGCACTAACCTTTGCAGAGGATGCTTTCCTCACAGTTCCCAGCTCACCTGCCAGAAGAGATCACCACAGGAGGGTTGATAGGCTTCTTCCCTCCCCTCTCCCAACACTGCTGAATTCAATCAGACTGTTTCAGCACGCACATAAAGCAGGCTGAAGCCAAATACTGAAACACACCGAGCAGTACCCTGTTTTCATGGATTTCTTAGCATGCAACCTATTATAAACACATACTGCCTTTTACCAATTTCCTCTCTTTAATGGAAATGGGTCACTGCTACATAATATATTACACTACATTTTCAAACAAAACTATTTTCCTGTTTCCAGATCTCTGTATACTGCTCCCTCCTGAAACTCCTTTAAAAGCCGTCCTTTAGAGTGCCTCCGCCTACACGTTCTGAGTATTTCCATTAGATGGAAACAACTGATCATCAGTGTAGATAGTCCTTAAAAAACCACAACCCTTCTACTTCTATTTTTTTTTCATTCTCTCGCTGCTCATACCTACTGGAAACCAAGTATTTTGTAGCTATTGGAGGTTAAAAAACTCCATTTTTTTTTTTTACCAAGATAAGGGTACCAGAAGACATGGTAAAACACTGTAGTTATGCAGCTAATATTTGTAAGAAGTTCATGCCCCCAGATACTGGAAGGGAGTTTGTAGGAACAAAATTAAAATGTTAGTATTTTGATTTATTATTTTTGAATCTGATACTCAGCTTTACAGAGCTCACTATAAAATGGTCACTACCACTGGGAGTCACACCCCAGTGATAGGTTAAGCAGTACATAGTAAGTTATTAACAATGACTACAAACAATGCATTGTTCTACTACATTTTATCTTAGAAGGCATTCAAGATAATCTTGTCATGCTCTATTCTTCCCCTCCCTCATAACACAGAGTCACAGCAAGCCATTTCCCCATCAGTAGACAATGACACATATTGCTGTAGTGGAGATAAAAGTTTGGTTTACTTACTGGAATAATCTTCTAAGAAAAAAGACCTGTATTTGGACAGTGGGCTGGTTTGTTTTTTGTTGGTTTTTTTTTTTTTAACTGGCAAGCTGAAAATATACCATCAGGAAAACAGAACGGTAACCCAATGGCAACCTGAGTAGGAATTACATGAGAGGTTTTCCAGTTTTCCACTTTGACAGAGACCTGCAAAATTCTTCAAAACTTCCCAGTCGCCATCCATTCCTCTGCAAGTTTCAGATCACTATTAGTATTTTGCACTAGAGCATCTTGCTCAAGTTTGCATTCCAAAATGGAAGTCCATTTTGTTTGGGCTCTACCAGTCAGCACCCAGTTTCCTGGTCAATAGAAAATAACCAACCAATAACCCGGGGAAAAAAACTTCTGGTGATTCACTGACGCAGCCTATGGCCCTCTGTCATGTTCACACACCCAGCAGAAGGCAAATCCAGCAGTTTCAGAAGAGACAACATGTCTTTTGCAGATAGAAGATAGATAGTATCTACCCAATATCACACTGATATCAGGTTAAATATATCAGGGTAATATTTAAACTTGTCTCATTATCTTCTATGATGACACATTCCGTATAGCCTTCAGCTCACAAGCGCTCAGACTGCGTGCTGAAATACTGCTTCCAGGTCACTGCTGCTTATTGGAAGACACTTCTGCCTCAGATCTGCAATAGCTGCTGAGATTTGCTTTACACATAAGTTTAAAAAAAAAAAACAACCTTGTTTCTGACCCAGGAACTGAGATACTAATCTTAATTCAGGCCAGGGTAAGGTAGCATGCAAAGAAAGCAATACCTGATTTATCACTACAGACAGAACAAGCACATAAGAAAAATTAGGTGCAGAAAAGTAAAAAAAAAAAAAGGGAGCCATGATTAATCCACATATACTAGTGGGTAACTTTCTGGTTTGGTCTTATAAACGAATTTGCTGTCTAGTCCTGGCAAAGTGACTGTTTCTGACCCAGGAACTGAGATACTAATCTTAATTCAGGCCAGGGTAAGGTAGCATGCAAAGAAAGCAATACCTGATTTATCACTACAGACAGAACAAGCACATATGAAAAATTAGGTGCAGAATAGTGAAAAAAAAAAAGGGTCATGATTAATCCACATCTACTAGCAGGTAACTTTCTGGTTTGGTCTTATAAACAGATTTGCTGTCTAGTCCTGGCGAAGTGATAGTCTGGGATTCATCAGTCTTATTTCACCTGTTTCACTTCCACACAGTTTCTCACCATCTCCTGTACCTGACTACCTTGTAAACAACCCCTTGTCTCAAGGAGTGGTAAAAGTCTCCTTCCTCCATTCTCAGGAGGCTCATTAGCCTAGTTCAAGGTGATAATGTCTCTTCGATTATAGACCACAAGATGCTCTGAGCTCCATCACCAAAACCAGGGCAGTCTCGCTGTTGTTCCCACTGCTTGTAAGTTTAACCACTAAAACTGACAGAAGACTGGAAAAACCGACAAGGAAGTTTTGCCGCCTTTTTAAATAAGTCAAAGCAGCTCACTGATGTCCAAAAAGTACCAGCACAGCACGAGGTAAATGGCAAGAATGGGAAGAAAGGCCTCCTTTCCCTCCTGGCAGCAATGAGCTATTGGATGAGCTCAAGCTGTACGTGAATCTGTACCTTACACTGAACCTCACAATCCGCGGTAATCCTCATCTTGTAACAACCATATGCAGTGCTTAGGTGTCTATATCCTGCATCACGTGGTTCTCGCCTGAGAGCAAACATGATAGCAGTTAATCATTGAGAAGCAACAAATCCCCAAGACCTTTCTCCTGTACTTTCACCTACACAACATACATGCATTTCCTCTCCTTCCCTTCTCCCACAAAAAGCCATTCTAGTCCATGCACAACTCATTGTGCACACACCTCTCCCTTTCTCCATTATTTTTCAAGAACTGAACAACCCCTTTCCAAAGTGGCTTATAAAAAAAATAAAATTCAGTGTCGGAAGCAACCCAGCAAGGCCCTGGAAGACATAACTGGAGCTAACTTTGCAAGTTATTGGCATTGAGACCTGACTTCTTCCATTGCGACAGGGCAGAGTAACAAGGGCACTGAGATGGACCTCTTCTTCTCAAAGATTTTGCCCAGGGCTTGTCACGTAAATCTAAGCAATAAACCAAGTGCCTGTGCTGTGAACAGTTAACATCTAAGCTTACCCCCTGGCTTCAGACAGAGAGAGCAGACATCTAAGCTTACCCCCTGGCTTCAGACAGTGAGAGCAGGTTACCCCTCTTACTCCCTGGCTTCAGACAGTGACAGCACGTTACTGTCCTCTCCATACCTCAGGATTTCACAGAAAAATAAGCAGCCTGGCACTCGAAGGAATCTGTCCAAGCTTTCTCCTTCTACTGAAGAGTTACTGCTCAGGCTGAACTGCATCTTTCTTAACCTCATGTAAAGAACAGTCACTGAGAAACCTCAGAAAAATATTTACATTTAGATTTAACTGGCTCCTGCTGAGCTCCTACTAACTGTTTTGTCTAGCAGTCCCATCATGAGAATTATCGAGTAACGCTACTATGCAAACACCTTGTTCTCTTACAGCACGTTGCTCAGCCTGTTGTGATGTGGAACATTTCCACAAAATACATAAATTCTTTTGGTAACTTAAATTAATACCGTTCTGGGGGAAAAAAAAAAAACAACAACAACCAAACAAACCAAACACAATAAAAAGTAGGTCTCAAGACTCCTCTCTCATCCTGCATGAAGACTTCTACAGTTTTTTGTACCTAATAAGCCATGAAAAGGGATGACAGACTAAGCCAATAGAGAAAAAACACATGACAGACTATCATGGGCAGGTATGTCGGTAAGGTAAAGGGACTCTAAAAACAGTCTACCCTCCTAAGACAACAAGTAACAGCCTTCCTGGTTTGTGTTATTAGAGTGACCGATAAGCAAACTGAAGATAAGCGATGGGAAAAACACCACAAACCAAAGTTAAAACAACTGGAGAGTGTCACTTTTTTATTGACTTTTTAAAGGAGCTGGGTATTAATACAATTAATAGTTTTAATACAGTCAACAGAGCAATACTTCTCACACCAAACCAGACCAGACAGAAGTGTAGGACGTGCTAAGCGTAGATGCAACCAATTCTGAGACAGCTAACAACATGTGGAAGATGGGATCAAACATACCACCCTTTAATCATAGATGGAGACAACACAAGGCCTTTCAATAAATTCTTAGATGCTGTGAAAACCCTGCTGCCCCATGAACAAATAAGCAAGCTTAAACCCTGTGAGTGAAGTATGTCTGCCATAGGGCCAGATGTTCAGAGAGGAGGAGGTTCTAGACACATGTGCCACAGCAGGACTGTCGGTGACCTACCATTCAGGTGTTTCGGTTGCACTTTCACAACTGCACCAAAAAGGACATACTTTTAAGATAACACACACCACTTCACCTGCAGCAAGGCTGCTCCCTCCACGCTGCCCGACCCTCACCTTGTTGTAGAACTCCTGCTCCCTGGGACCTCGAGGTGGTGGCTGCAACTGCTTCAGGACAGTCCCATCTGGATGCTGCAGTATACCTAGAAGAGAAGCATTTCCTTCAGGGCTTAGTTTTAAGAGACACAGCTTTTTCTTTTTCTTTCTAAACTGACAGCTCCTACACAAACCCCTGAGAAGGGGGTTGGTAGTATTCCTCTTTTTCTAGCCATCAGATGATTTGCTGGCTCTAATTCTGCTCAAGGCCACCACAGTTCTGGGATCTGACATTAGAAGTTCTACCCCAAAAAAACCCCCTCCATTCAACTATGGAAGTTTACACAGACACTCCCTTTTTAAATAACTGATAAGTTATTTTTCCAACAATGCCAAAAAGTTAAATCAGTCAGTACACAGTTTAATGCATTTCTCACTAATTAAAACAGACATAGATATCCTCTGAACTTATTTCTATAGTAGAGGCATAGAAAGAACATTTTTATGTTACTAGAAGTAGCACCCCTGTAGCACTCCATGCTAATCAGGTGCTACTATTTGTATAATCCATAATCATAACACAACACAGAATTTCACCTCAGCCAGGCAACCACCTTCATCATGCCCACACTAAAATCAACCAATATATGCTCCCGAAAAAACCTTAATGACCTTAATGACTTCCCAGATTGCTGAGCAGCTGCATAAGAAATGCAACCGAGTATCTGAGGGCACTCAAGAGGTGGATACGGGCAAAAATGGAGAAAAATAACTGCACCCCTGTGAAGTACACTCTAAATTTCAAGATCATCGGTTGCAAGAGAAAAAGAAAAACCCACTTCTGGCAAAGAAATTTTCTCCTAGGGTTTATTTGTAGCTTTTCAGATAGCAATTTATTTTGTTTAGAAGTGAAGCAAAAACGTCAACTGTATCCAAAACAGGTTCCATCTTCAGATTACCCCTTGAGCAAACATGGTAAAACGAGCCAAGAGCTTGGAGTCCCAAAAAGAGTTTGGAGTTGTAACAGCAACAGCGCTTTCACCTTTTAGAAAGCATTATCTCTGAAGGGGCTTTGTTGTGCAGTCTTGGAAACTAAACAAAATCTTTAGAGCCTGAGATACTTACTTTAAAACAACCACCAGATTTCAAAAAGCTGTTTCATTCGTTGGCTGTGCCAATGAGCAAAGAGGGGGTATAAAAATGCACATGGAACAGCTCTGCACTCAAGTTGCTTGCTAAAAACTGGATTTGGTATACGTTCCAGACCCAGAAAAAATAATACTGCCACACAACTGGGTGCAGGCTACCACAACATCTACAAGACACAACAGGCCCTCACTGCCCCCTTTTACATGTGCTAGAAACAACTTAGCAAAGAGCACAACATACCTGAATGAGTGTGCATTACTAATAATCACAACATTTAAAAAAAAAAAAATGGTTTTTCAACACATAATCCTCAAAATCTGCATGTTGGCTTTGATGATGGCCAGCAGTGTGCCCAGGTGGCCAAGAAGGCCACCAGCACCCCAGCCTGTATCAGGAACCATATGGTGAGTAGGACTTGGGAGGTGAACATCCCCCTGTCCTGGGCACTGGTGAGGCCCCACCTCGAGGCCTGGGTCCAGTTTTGGGCCTTCTCACAAAAAAGACATTGAGGGGCTAGAGCGGGTCCAGAGAAGGGCAACGGAGCTGGTGAGGGGTCTGGAGAACAAGTCTCCTTGAGGAGAGGCTGAGGGAGCTGGGGGTGTTCAGCCTAGAGAAAAGGAGGCTGAGGGGAGACCTTCTGGCTCTCTCCAACTCCCTGAAAGGAGGGTGTAGCCAGGGGGGGTCAGTCTCTGCTCCCAAGTCCCAGGCGATGGGACAAGAGGAAATGGCCTCAAGTTGCCCCAGGGGAGGTTCAGGTTGGAGAGTAGGAAACATGTTGACACAGAAAGGGTTCTGAAGCCTTGGAATGGGCTGCCCAGGGAAGGGGTTGAGGCCCCATCCCTGGAGGGATTGAAAAGCCGGGTTGACGACGTGCTTAGAGACATGGTTTAGTGATGGGTTTTATCAGAGTGAGGTTGATGGTTGGACTAGATGATCTCAAAGGTCCCTTCCAACGTGGACAATTCTATGATGATTCTATGAAATTACTTGAAGAGTTTAACATAACCTGTCGTTGTCTAAAGTTCCCTCATACTCTAGATTTCTTGATAGACTAGAGCACCTACTCTGTACCTGTGACTGGGGCAGGCCTGGAAACCAAAGAGATTCACATTTCAACACTCACCACAAAGATGAAAACTCCATAACCTTCCCTCTGGTCTACAGCAACCACCAGAGATACCATCACCTGCAGATCGTACTAAACTATGGATGTCGGTCATGGTTTTGTTCTAGGGTTCCTGAGGCTTTTCAGCACAGACAGGGAGTGTTATTGTTTCAACGTATGAATAAGCAATTTAACATTTCTGAAGAAGCAGCAGAACTATACCGAAATTAAAATTCTGAAGTATCTCACAGACATCTCTGTACGTCTCTGCATGCAAAGCTTGTCAGCATTCTGCAATTCAAACCTACTGCAAAAATAACAAATGCAGATGTATGCGTTCTGCTAAACAAAAATTATCACATCCAATCCGCATGCCTCACTGAACTACAGACAAAACCTGTTCTGCGCAAACACGCTGAACGTTTACTTTAGAAGAGATCCTCTGCCCTCTGAAGGTATCTAATAAGGACTTTATCCCATGGGATAAAACCACAAACCGAGGTGGTTATCTTACTTACTGCCCATGATTTACTCTGTTGCAGGGGGGAGCACTACTGAACAGTCACTGGGAGCAAAGGGAAAATGGGAAAGTTATTCAGGAACCCTATAGCAAAGAAACTTTAAGGCATACTTTAACCAAAAAAAAAAAACCCAAACCCAACAGTTAAAAAATACTTTGAATACCTTCATGTCCTCTGCATGTTTGTAAGTGGGGACAGAAGGGAAGCTGAGCACAGGGAACAGAGGTGATATGCAGGAGGAAGCTGGGCAGAACAAGGCAGGCTCTGAGCTTGAATCAGTAAACAGCTCAGATACTAAAACCAGCCGGGTACAACCTTCAAGGTACATTTGCCATGTTGCATGCATAGCAACAGAGGTATCCTGACAAAAAGGCATCGTAGTTTTATAGATTTTAAGCTTTTAAAATGCTAGAGGTTCAACGGGGTAGAAAAAGGCAGAAGGGAAAAGAACAGGAAGGCTGACTACTGTAGGAAAAAGCAGAAAAGGCAATGGAGAAGGTAGAAGACATGCTGGTCTCCTCACACATGCTTAAAGTTCTCACAGATTCTGGCCTACAGATTGTCTGTGATATTCCTTACCAGTGCTATTAGCAACTACCTATATCCAAACATCTGGCTGCTAGCTTCACAACAAAGCCACCACAGGGAGCAGCACTGCAGAATTATACATGCCCCTGTATCTTTAGCATCTCGACTGCCTGCACTCCTACATACAACAGCTGTAAAGAAATAAAACGAGAAGATTCAGTTACAAAAAAATGAGAAAGCTGTGACTGCCAGAGTAGCTTTGGTCTTTGCTTAAATGTAAAACTCGGTCTCTAAGATGAGATCATCAACCCTGGTGGTAACTCTGCAGGAAGATCTTGGTTCTTGCTCATGAGATGTCATGGAGCCAGCTTTACCTAATCCATTTGAGCTGCACCCACAATGCGAACGGTGTTTCACCTGTGTTCTCTTGATCCAACTGCGATAAAATTGACGTGCCACAGGTGAGGCTCTCCCTGAAGTAAGCCTTTTTGGCCCAATCCCACCCTGGATTATGATAGATGAACAACGAGGCAGACCTCCAGCTCCGAGGATCCAACGTACCTCCCTCAGCATTTTATTGCACCGGTTACAGCAGGAGCAAGGGACAAGAATTGCTTTGCTGTGGAGATTATCAGCGGCACGACATGCCACAGACGCAGGCTGTAGATAAGACGAACTCGCAGCTCCATTAGCGCTGTAATTCCTACTCACTGAGGGTGGAAGGGGTTATGAAGTTCAGCACTTGGCCCATTGGGCAGAGGCAGCTCCTACCGACGGGGTTCAAAGGCACTATGACAGCAGGTACTTGTTATAGCTACTCTCAAAGGGCACGCCGAGAGCTGAATGGACATATATACCTTACATTTGGCTCAGAGGCGGGAGTTACACCAAATGTGAGGTCCCGGGAAGGTGAGGAATGCCATTTAGCAACCTTAACTTGGGCACTGACCACTGTCTATGTTAAAAGGCACCTTCACCAGAAGGGCCACCACCTCGCTCCTCAGCCTGGAATTAAAAGGGAAGTTTAAAGCTAGCGGAGGCAGGCTTCAAAACGCAGGATCCTTGCAGTACTTGTATTATTAGACCCCTCGCAAGCCACTGGGCTGAACGTACCCTTACCACCAAATAAACAAACAACTAAGAGGTTACCCCAGGTTAGTAAATTGCTTACTAACGTCTTCCTGAAGTTTGTGGTTTGAGGGTTCCCTTTAGATAAAGCACAGTTTCAACATACGTTCTCTGAAGGTACCGGCACGTCATTACCTAAATTCCTGGTGTTTTTTGTTGTTTTTTTCTTTAAAAAGCTGCCTGTTACAATCTATAACGCAGTCGAACCGCAGCCTCCCTGTGCCCATTAACCCCCCCCCAGTCCCAACACCCTGTCATCATTTATGAAAACCACCAAAACCCCAGATTTTCAGCAGCGGCGACACCTCACACCAGCCCGAGCTCCTCCAGCCCCTCCAGGAGGACACAGACCCTGCCCGGGGGAGGCCACGGACCCCAGGGGCACCGGGGGGGGCCAAAAGCTACCGGTACCTCTGCTGGGGAAGCGGGCCCTCAGGTGCCATCTCCCCCCTCCCGCCACCGGCCAGCGCCTCCCGCCTCTCCCCGGCACCCCCCCCCCAACACCGGGGCTACCGGCCGCCGCCAGCGGGACGTGAGGAGAATTG
>NW_015090828.1:10403221-10427554 GCF_001431845.1 Calidris pugnax | reverse complement strand
AGCCAGGGCCGGGCTGCGCGGCCGGCCGCGGAGGCAGCGGGGCCTAGCGCACCCGCGGAACCCCGCCGCCACCCGCGGAGGGGCCGGGGATCACCCTCCCCTCCGTGTGGGCGTCCCTGCCCCGCTCTCCCGGCCCCATGAGGCGGCGTGTGGTGGCGGGGCCGGGGCCCATCCCCCTTCCGCCGGTCTTCGGTAATCAGAAAAAATGCCCCAAATCCGCTTCGGTTTTACATCCAAACATCCCCGGTTTTGTTTCTTCTCTCTCCGGTGGACCGGAGGGAGGAAGCCAAGCGTAGTGTCAGGGCTTCGGAGGGGGTGAGGAGCTTCAAAGCAGCCTGACAGGGACCCTCGCCATGCTCTGTGGGCACTGGCCTTGGGTTTGGGGTGGGGGCAATTAATCTCTAAAATTCATCTAGGAAAAAAAAAATCTAGAAATTAATCCAAATTTTAACCCCAAACAGGTGGAACATGAGCCCTGCGTTCACCCACAGGACCCCGGAGCCCACCGCCTGGGTAGGAGACTATCAGTGTCAGCGGGGCCTAGCGCACCCGCGGAACCCCGCCGCCACCCGCGGAGGGGCCGGGGATCACCCTCCCCTCCGTGTGGGCGTCCCTGCCCCGCTCTCCCGGCCCCATGAGGCGGCGTGTGGTGGCGGGGCCGGGGCCCATCCCCCTTCCGCCGGTCTTCGGTAATCAGAAAAAATGCCCCAAATCCGCTTCGGTTTTACATCCAAACATCCCCGGTTTTGTTTCTTCTCTCTCCGGTGGACCGGAGGGAGGAAGCCAAGCGTAGTGTCAGGGCTTCGGAGGGGGTGAGGAGCTTCAAAGCAGCCTGACAGGGACCCTCGCCATGCTCTGTGGGCACTGGCCTTGGGTTTGGGGTGGGGGCAATTAATCTCTAAAATTCATCTAGAGAAAAATATCTAGAAATTAATCCATATTTTAACCCCAGACAGGTGGAGCATGAGCCCTGCGTTCACCCACAGGACCCCGGAGCCCACCGCCTGGGTAGGAGACTATCAGTGTTTCTTTCCTTCAGGGCATATTGGTCAGCCTGCAATTACTGCCTTTTTGCTGTTTCTTTCCTTTATAAAATGAGTGGGTCTCGGTGAATATACAGCCTGCTGCTTAGAGGAATCATGGAATCACAGAATTGTTGGAGCTGGAAGGGACCTTCTAGAGATCATCCAGTCCAACTCCCCTGCCAAAGCAGGGTTGCCCAGAGCACATCACTCAGGAGCATCCAGGCGGGGCTTGAAGATCTCCAGAGAAGGGGACTCCACACCCTACCTGGGCAACCTCTTCCAGGGCTATGCAACCATCACCCCAAAGAAGTTCTTCCTCAGATTGGAGTGGAACTTCCCATGGTCCAGCTTGTGCCCGTTGCCCCTCGTCCTGTCACTGGGAACCACTGAAAAGAGTCTGGCTCCCTCCTCCTTAAGCCCCCCTTTAGATACTTGTCAGCATTGATAAGGTCTCCCCTCAGCCTTCTCTTCTCCAGGCTAAAGAGTCCCAGCTCTCTCAGCCTTTCCTCATCAGGGAGAGGCTCCAATCCCTTCATCATCTTTGTTGCCTCTGGGGGCAATTAATCTCTAAAATTCATCTAGAGAAAAATATCTAGAAATTAATCCATATTTTAACCCCAGACAGGTGGAGCATGAGCCCTGCGTTCACCCACAGGACCCCGGAGCCCACCGCCTGGGTAGGAGACTATCAGTGTTTCTTTCCTTCAGGGCATATTGGTCAGCCTGCAATTACTGCCTTTTTGCTGTTTCTTTCCTTTATAAAATGAGTGGGTCTCGGTGAATATACAGCCTGCTGCTGTATGGAATCATGGAATTGTTGGAGTTGGAAGGGACCTTCTAGAGACCATCCAGTCCAACTCTCCTGCCAAAGCAGGGCTGCCCAGAGCACATCACTCAGGAGCATCCAGGCGGGGCTTGAAGATCTCCAGAGAAGGGGACTCCACACCCTCCCTGGGCAGCCTCTGCCAGGGCTCTTCCACCCTCACCCTAAAGAAGTTTTTCCTCAGATTGGAGTGGAACTTCCCATGGTCCAGCTTGTGCCCGTTGCCCCTCGTCCTGTCACTGGGAACCACTGAAAAGAGTCTGGCTCCCTCCTCCTTCAACCCCCCTTTAGATACTTGTCAGCATTGATAAGGTCTCCCCTCAGCCTTCTCTTCTCCAGGCTAAAGAGTCCCAGCTCTCTCAGCCTTTCCTCATCAGGGAGATGCTCCAATCCCTTCATCATCTTTGTTGCCTCATGCTGGATTCTTTCCAGTAGTTCCCTGTCCCTCTTGAACTGGGGAGCCCAGAACTGGATGCAGGATTCCAGTTGTGGCCTCCCCAGTGCAGAGTAGAGGGGGAAAATGACCTCCCTTGACCTCCTGGCCACACTCTTCACTACACAGCCCAGGATCCCATTGGCCTCTTGGCCACAAGGGCACATTGCTGGCTCATGGAGAGTTTACTATCCACCAGGACCCCCAGATCCTTTTCCTTGATACTGGTACCCACCAGTATCAAGCTGTGTTTAGCATTAGTAGGATGCGGGAACAGGAAAACAAGAATGGAGAGAGGAAAAGGAATTTTAGCAGATACATGATGTTCCCACAGGGTTTATAAAAGTCAGCTGATGTATATCAGGAATCAGCACTGTTGTTATGATGGGGAGCAACGGTGTGGTGAGCTCAGCTATTATGTGGCCCATCCCATCGCGTGGAGAGATGGCAGGTGGTTGGGAGAACTGGATGGCCATCTGGGGGATTTACTGGGGAAATTAAAGTATCAGGCAGGAAGGTCACAGGGAAAATGAGGGCATTGAAAATCGAGAGGAAAGAGCAGAGCATATAAATCTATCATCTGAGCTGAGTTTCCTTAGTTCTTTGCTCGTGGAACAATTTCATTCGCTTTTTTAATTGGGTAAGATGGCAAAGATAGTGGTAACAACTCAGCAAGATCCTTTCTGAAGTAACAAGGCTGGTCAGAAAAGTTAATCTTTTTCCCTCACAATATTCTCTTCTCATCATTCATTACTGGACAGCCCTAAAGATTAGGAGTCAGATGGCTGCAAGCGTGAGCTCCTCTCCTCAGTTCCCAGATGCTGGATTTTCCCAGGGGGATGCTTACGCAGGAGAGAAAAACCACAGATTGGTCAGCCCTTGCACACCCCCACACACACAAAATTACTGACGAGTACAGTTAAGAAAAAAAAAGTACAAGTGTGTGGCAGAGAGGAGGCTCCTGGTCTCTGCAGCAGCAGCTGCTGCAAGGTTCGGATGCCAGCCTGAGCCTTGCAGGAAGGTATTTCCCCCTGCAGAGATGTGAGACACTTTGTCTGATCCAGCTCTAAACACGGAGAGAAAAACATAGATGCTGTTCCAGACTTGCATGAGTGCTTATCTAACACCGCAATCTACCTGAGCTTAAAATCTTAATGGCAAAAAAAATGGAATTAAAAGGCAAAAAATTGGAATTTACAGGCTATTCAAGTACCCAGTCCTGAACTAGTATCTTCTAGATATCCTTGGAAGTGGACCTGGAGGGGATGAAAAGAAACACGAAAGCATGAGTAATTGGAATAAGCAAACACTGACTATTTCCTTTTCCCTGGTATTTGCTTTATTCAGATTTATGCATATAGAAATCTAAGTGACGCCAGACTGCCTTCCGCTCACTCATTCTACCCTCACGCTTCAGCACACACAGTTCACTAATCTTATCTGGGAACTTCTCCTAAAATAAAACAAGTGAAACTGAGAGAATACCAGAAATGACAAACAAATGTATTTCTCCCCAGGGTGTGACACCGTAAAAATCTGCACTGAAAAGTGAACCTGCCAGCAGGATTCCCAAGGAAACTTCTCATCTCCGGGCTGGGCAATTGCACTCGAAGAGAAAGCAAAAGAGGCTGCAAACAGCATCTAAAGACAGGGCAGGTGGGTAGGAATCCCCCTCAGCAAAATGCATTTGGCAAAATTAGGTTTAATTCTGGGTCACTTCTTGCTGGAAAACAATCTTCCCTCACTTGGTCTGACAAAAACATAAGCACTAACAATGTGGGTAGGAATCCCCCTCAGCAAAATGCATTTGGCAAAATTAGGTTTAATTCTGGGTCACTTCTTGCTGGAAAACAATCTTCCCTCACTTGGTCTGACAAAAACATAAGCACTAACAATATAATAATAATAATAATAAATATCACATACTCGTTTATTTGTGCTGCAAGAGGCAGATTGCAAAGCTCCCCCAAACTGAGCGAGGTTTGCAGGAGTGTCACTTTCTGCTGAAATAAAGCCCTTTTTTTCAAACACAAGGGCTAGTTAATAACTGCAAGACGCTGGGGAGTTTAGTACAGGAAATAAGCTCATACTTGAGTGGAAGTGCAGGGGGACATTAGGTAAACAGATTGGTGGGGCTGGGTCTTGGCCAAAATATTGCTCTTCTAGACGTACGCTGACAGCAAGCACCACTGCATTTTTGATTGTCCTTTCGGACGGTTCACAGCCACTTCTTCCCCATTTTGCCCAAAATAGCAGCAGCAGCCGTGTCTTCTGCAGAAGGTCTGTACCGGAGAGGAGGATCCCGCTGCCCACAGAGCCACTTCCTGCAGCAGGCTCCTGTGCTTGCGTCGCTGCAGATTGCAACGGCACCGACCTGGACCCTATGCGTGCTCCTGATGAGAAATATCCATCAGTGAAACCAATAATCTGCTGGATGAGTGAAAGAGAGCACCTGCAGTCGGTGGTTCTGTGGGCAGGAGGACCCGTCCTGCTCCTTTTGGCCTACGGCAGGCGTGGTCACAGGGGTGTGGAAGTTGTAGCCCTGCTGCAGTTCTTCTTTTCTTGCTGTTTCACAGCAGAAGGGTTGCTGTATCATCCCCTCTTAACATAGCTCGGGGCTTGTAATCCTTTGATAGATTGACAAAAGTTCATAGAATGGTTAGAGTTGGAAGGGACCTTAAAGAGCATCCAGTTCCAACCCCCCTGCCCTGGGCAGGGACACCTCCCACCAGCCCAGGTTGCTCCAAGCCCCATCCAGCCTGGCCTTGAACCCCTCCAGGGATGGGGCAGCCACAGCTTCTCTGGGCAACCTGAGCCAGGCTCTCACCACCCTCATAGTGAAAGATTTCTTCCCAATATCTAGTCTAAATCTCCCCTCTTTCAGTTTAAAACTGTTACCCCTCATCCTATCACTACGCTACCTCATAAAGAGTCCCTCCCCATCTCTCCTGTAGCCCCCTTTAATGACTGGAAGGGGCTATAAGATATCTCTGGAGCCTTCTCCAGGCTGAACAACCGCAACTCTCTCAGCCTGTCTTCATAGGAGAGGTGGCCAGCCCTCTGATCATCTTTGGGGCCCTCCTCTAGGCCCGTTCCAACAGGTCCATGTCCTTCTTATTTTGAGAGCCTCAGAGCTGGACACAGGACTTCAGGTGGGGTCTCACCAGAGCAGAGCAGAGGGGCAGAATCACCTCCTGTGACCTGCTGGCCACACTCCTGCTGATGCAGTCCAGGATGTGGTTGGCTTTCTGGGCTGCCAGTGCACATTGTCAGCTTATGTTGAGCTTCTCATCCACCAACACCCCCAAGTCCTTCTCCTCAAAGCTACTCTCAGTCCATTCTCTGTCCCTTGTAGCTGTAAAACTCAGTGGTGCTGCTATCCCACTTTCTTTCCTAGCTACTGCCTTGTCACTGAGGCATCAGGTCCCACAATGATTAATATTTTACTTGGCTCTGACTGATGCAAACTCTTCGACACTACTCTCCTCCCTGGCAACCGAGTACATCTGGGGTTTTCCAGGATGAAAACAAAGGGATGGTGTCAGAAATCTATCTCTGGAGATAATCCAGTACGTTGTGAAAATGACTGTGAGGTTAATTCACAGCAGTTGTGTATTTTCTGGATCACCTTTTCCACAAACAGAACCACAGCTGTAAATTTTGGGAAGTCTTTGGTATTAGAAAGGTACAAGGACTATAAAGGCGAGAAGTGCACTTCAATGGTTTCTTCCTCGCAGTCCTTGGGCTTTTTTATTTTATCATTAAAGAAACTAAGCAAAGAATTTGGAGGAGAGGTTCGGGTTTGGACGGAGAAGAGGTTAAGGGGTGGGAAGCAAATGGAAGGGCTTTCAGGGTGGAGGGGACAGAAGGGACTGTGCGTGATGTCTCCAGGTCATGACCTCCTTAGGGCAGTCAAACGCCACACCAGTGGCAAAGAAATCCTGCAGGACCTCACGAAGCTGAATGAAAGGCACAAGATTGGCACAGGAGCTTCAGTCTGGATAAATGTAAAGTTTATCCACGTGTAGAAGAAACTAAATCAAACCAAAGCTCCTCAGTGCTGATCCCGGAACCGGCTGTGAAAGAGATCCTGAAGTCACTATTGACAGTTGGCTGAGATCATCGGCCCCGTGTGCGTCTGCAGCCAAAAAAACAACCAAGAAACTGTTGGGCAACACCAGGAAGAGCATTGAGAAGAAGACAAAAGGCATCATTTTGCTGCTATGTGTCGCCTCAGCGTGCCACGTATTGAGGCCGGCTTCCACGCCTGGTCTCTCATGGAGAATAGGAACATACCATTAATTAATCGGTGCAGAAGATGGAATTAAACCATGACTTGTGGAGAGCCTGAATAGATGAAATGTATTTTAGCTGCCTCCAGCCCTAAAAAAGGGCAGTGAAACAATACAGTGGTGTATCTGTATCAGGGGGGTGCTCAGGGTTTACAAACGTATGATGGCATTTTACCAGTCACATCCTAATGCTTTAGGGTAACCCCAGTACTCGATTTAAGATGATTTAATATGCCAAGAGGTTTATTTAAAATGCCTCTTTGTCTTTCTCTAGAGGCTCCTTACATTGCCTCTACCTGCAGTAAAATCAAACACCTATTTATTGACTTCACCCGCTGCCAACTGGCATTTTAAAAAGTCTCTTCTATCAGACAACGCTCTGCTCCCAGGCTTTGTCTGCAAAGCAACGCAATTTCAACCCTTAAAAAGCAATTTAACCCGTGCAAATGTTGGAGCCAAGAATGAGAGTGAAAGAGCAAGATCACACTGTCTGAAAAGAGCAACGAATTTAATAATTGCTGAAGTGAAAGCCTGGTCTGGCTGTTGTTTTGGTATCCGAGTCTCGAGCTAGAGTCCCGGCGGTGAACAGACAGTGCATCTTGACCACGTCTTAGCCATGTATGGTGATATTTGCCAGCTGCAGAGAAGTATTTGAGAAAAGTTACGCACTCGGTGACCTTCTCATTCATTTTGCTGCCTTTCTGTTGCCAGCTGACTTGACTGAGCGGCACAAACATTCCAGCTACTGCGCAGAGCCTTGCAGCGTGCTGAATTCTGGACGTTTCACACATTAAAGCTATCATTTCTGGCACACTCAGGAAGCTCCTCTTGTCTGCACAGGCTTCTCCTGGAGAGCAGAAGGCACTTTTTTTTTTTTTTGTGTGTGTGTGTGTAAGTGTGCCACACGTTCAAAAATGCTGGAAAAAAACTGCAGTCTGATGGTGAAAAGGATGCAGAGCAGAGCGGATTGAGAGCAGTGCAATGTCAAATCAGGGAGGAGGGATGGTTCAGCTTTCAGCTAGGAAAAAAAAAATACCACCAGAAACAATCTCTCTGTGCTTATTTGAGACATTTGCAATTGCTTGAGAACCCTGATAAATCCTTTCTTACTGGTCCAAACCACACACGAGGAAGGCGGACTGAATTCTGCTTTGCTACAGTCACATAAACCCACTCTGATTTTCCTGACTTCAGAGAGAGCAGCGATAAATACTCTTGTTTGTTAAACCTGCACATCTAATTAAACACTTCACAAAGGTGGGCATGGAGGCTGCTGACAGGGGACCTGTGCTGTGAGCGTTCCTTGCTTTCTGTCCAGTACTGGGGGATCTCACCAAGCCTTCAGGAGGAAAAAGCACAGTGACAGATGTCTGCTCGAGGCACGTAACCCCCTCGGCTGTGAAAGGGGTATGGGTTTGGCCAATACAACTGCTGCTTATGCTTTGCTCTATTAAGAGGGATAATGAAATGCAAGACATCATTTTCTGTACTTTCATTTATCCCTTTCGCTACCACCTCACAGTGTTACACCGTTACAGTGTTAAATCTGCTCTCCTAGCTTATCCTCTCCCCCCATCTGCCATTTTATTTCTTCCTTTTCGCCTTCCTGCTCCTTTCTCCACATTTATTTTGACGTTATTTAGTTTTTATTCGGCCCCTCTCTGCATCAGCCTCAGCGTTAGGCAGCCTGGAAATGATCCTGCCTGAGAAACAGGCTATGAGAAACAGGCAGAACAGCAACACCACTGCCACGGAATAAACCAAGCAGCACAGAGCTTTGCTACCCATCCTAAATTAGGGACGGCTCTAGGAAAATTATCATTCTCCTGCTGCTGCAGAGAAGCCACTCATCGCTGCAGGAAAACCAGGGCAGCTCAAGCCTGGGTGCACAAAGGAACTGGGAGAAGGGGGGATTGGATACTGCCGGGCCTAACGAGCACTGATGACAATGGAAAAGGCATTTGGTCTTCTCAACAGGTCCACGTGAAATGTTCTGCCCGTGCTGAGCACTGATAAACTCAGCCCACTGGCAACACCGCGTCGGGGCATCCCCTCTCTGCCCACATGCCACAGGGAGGTTGTGTTCTTCCACCTAACCCAGCCAGGGCCACAGCCTGAAACAGAAGCCAAATTTACTAAAAGACTTCCAAGCTCAGGGTGGCTGGAGGTTTCTTTGCAACACCAATGTTTAGTTTTGCACCCACGTTCTTATCCTTCCTGGTATTATAAAATGTTCTTCCGTTACTGGAGTGACCGACTGTGATACAGCAGTGACTCACACGTCCACATCCTTATCCAGCTGTGTAACACTTCCAAGGAAAATCCCAGTCCCACCGCTGTGCCACTGTGCAAAATAAAATTTTACAGACCCCGGTGGCACCAGAACAAGGTCCAAACTGCAACAACACGGTGAAAATTGTAATAGGGGCTGCAGTCAGCTCTGCTGCTGCCTCTTGGGAAACTGGCGATACAATTCCCAGAAAAAAAATAATACGTAAATTCATGCACATATCAAAAACACTCCTTAAAACCAGCATTGCCCACATCAAGGAGTGCCCATTGCACAGCATTTGTTTCCTCCTAGTGGACCAGGATGTGATTGCAGGGCTGGCCCCCGGCGTTTCAAAGTGCCCATTAGATTAATGCACTTTAATTAAACGTGCGGAAAATCCCTGTAACTCCCAGCTGTCTCCTCTTCAAGAATGCTGGTTCGAGAAGCACTCGAATGTTTGACATTCAGACTATTTTGATGAGTCACACTCAATTACTGAAGAATGAGTACTTTAATTTGTTCACCTTCCTAATGAACACTTACACGTTGAAAAATAACGTACAACAGAAACACAGTTTTACTCTGGGACAGGAATCCTTCGCTGCTTTGATACGACGGATTCATACCACATTTTCATGTAGGAGTTTCAATGGGATGTGGAAATTGCACATTTGCAGAAGCATTCTTTTATGGTTAAAACTTGGCAAAAAAAATCTAACCATGAGATTATTTGAGGAAAGCACTAAAGAACAGAGATTTCAGAAAACACTGGAACACGCAAGCACTCAGACTATCGGAACATGATAATCTATTATGAGACTAAATAAAAAAAATAATAAAGTGTTCTCTGTGATGCTCATCAAGGCTGCTGGCAAGTTTCTTTACTTAAATTCGGGCATCTCTTTTCGTTACCAGGTTCAAACAGCTCACATACATGAGTAACAGCAACTTTTAGGTGTGGTACAGAAAACTGTATGTACTTCAAAAATAAAAATTTAACCACTTTGTGTCAACACTTATAAATGTGACACTTCTCCAAAACAAACTCACCAGGATGTTAATCATCAAAGCCTCTGCCTTCGCATCTTTGCTTCCCAGGAACAAAAACTTCTCACAGAGCTCACTTCCCTGATGCCCAAACTCCAGGAAATAGCTTTATTACTCAGGAGACTCCTTTGAAACTTCTTGACTTCCATCTCTCAGAACATTAATGCAGCTTTCAGTGAACTTTTATTCCTTCAAGAGCAGCCAGGCTTTGCTGCTAACAGGAAAAGAAGTCTCAGAAGGAAAACCCAACCCAAACACGTTTACAATTACAGCAGCATTGGCAACAGCACTACTCAGAGCATAACTCTCCCAGGAAAGAAACAGCCCAGCCAGGAGATAACACAGACATTACAGCCTCGAGACTAAGGTGAGCTCAAATGTGTATTTGACAAAAATACAGAAATACCCAGTATCATATTCTAATAATACAGAAATAACTTTGTTTTGGATAAAAGCAATGTAATTGACAATTTAAAACAACTTTCCATACGCATCAGTACTCAGCCAAGTAAAAAACATCAAGTACCTTTACAGTCAAGACAGGAAGAAAAGATGAAAACTAAATGTATTCGACTGCAACTTCTTGCAAGCAGAGGTCTCTCTCAGACAGCAGCACTCTGCCTGCAAACCCTCTTTCTCTGTGCCACCTTCTCTACTTTCTGTGCCTTCTGCCAGGCAGCTAAGACCCAAGCCTCTGAAAGTCTCACATCAAGAATATACAAAACATTTTCTTCAATCTTAACCGATCCTATCAACTACACCTTTAAAAAAAAATAAAAAAATCAACCAACCCTCTACTGCCCCAATCACCTGGAAGAATCCTTAAGGGTCCAGGTTAAAATGTCCACTGGCTGAAAAGGTCTTTCTTCTAGCTCTGAGGTAGTCTCTCTGTCCCAAGACATTGACAGCTCAACATTACACAGGCTGCAATTACGCTGATGGATTGGGGTTTAATACAAAACTGTCCTCAGCCACCCCACTCTTTGGGTTTTGCTTTGTAGTCATTTCCATGTTACTAAATCAAAGCTATTTAATTTAAGGAAACCGACACGATAGCCACGAATGCAACCATGTCAGACAAGTGCCATACGAAAGGGGGGCAAAGACCTCTCCTTGTCTCATCCTTCCTTTCCCCCTTGTTTCTAGCTGTCCCTAAAGTCTTTCCTTGTCCACGTCAGTTCTTTTGGTGAAGTCAGCTGAACCACGTTAACGGTCAGCCCAGGGAGGCAGGAGTTAGTTAAGACACATAGAGCCTAAGGCCACTTAGTAAGAAAGGTGTGCCGCCGTCCTCCGCAGCGGGAAGAGTCCTCTGGAACCAGCCAGAGCAAGGATGAAGCAGACAGTAATGACAGGTGGGGTTCTAGTTTTTATTTTAGCTCCTGGGATGAACGGGCATAGCCTCCCACACACAAATGTCCCCTAGTCTGGGGAAGTCAGCTTCGCTGCTAGAGACTGCAAGTGAAACTAAGGCTTTCTAGAAGCAAAGACAACCCTGCCACCCCCTGCCCATAACCCTTTGAGCACTTCGTATCATTCCACTTGTCTATTAAGAAAATTCTTGCAGAGACCATCTTTCTAATCCTACTCTAAGCACAGGTCTGCAGTTCCAGTAGTACCTTCTTGATACCGTTCGGTAGTAGGGTCAAGTTTCAACGCTGCTGTAAAAATCAAAGGTAAAGTTGCCCTTTAGTTCCATCTTGCTATAAAGCCTTTTATGTTGGCTGTTCGTAGTGATTTTGAATTTGTTCTTCTACAGAAGCCACACGGAACAGTAGTGTAATAGGCTAAAGGTGACACCTGCAGAAAATGCAGCATAATCAGAGGTTAAGCTGCATTTTGGCACCATGGTTTCTTTCCTGCCACTGCCTTTTACATAGAAATCTATCCAGATCTTTGACTTTAGAACCTCTCCTGGATTTTAAAATTTACCTTTTGAACACACGTTCTACTGAATAGCCTCAGAGTAGTACACATGTATTTCAAAATAATTTAATACCTATTTTCTGATGAAGTACATTCTGTGTGTCATTTTAGCTTCATACTCCATGAGAGGGTACACACACTTTACAGGACAAAAAATTTAAACCATGACTATTTAGTAAATTATGCATTGTAGTGATTAAAACAAGACAAGCATCAGAGAAAATACACATGCTGAAGCCTGATGTATATGCTACACCGGAAAGTCTTCAGTGACATGACAAAGAATTTGTGGTTTTTCCCCCCAATTACAAGTGAGCAGAGAATTTGTCAGACATTCATTTCGTAGCTTCTACTGTCCACTCTACGCCTCCTTCCTCTTGATGATCAGAGGCCCGACGTTGTCGCCAGTTTCCTCGTTGTGCTTTGTGTGAGAGCCATCACACAGCGGGAACTGAAAAAAAAGAAAGAATAAACACATCTAAAGTACATCCAGAGTCAGAATTAAGAACCTAGGTTGAAAGTTCATTAGAACTCCTCATTACATCAGCCATGATTGCAGCTCTTGTGCTGGTGTCTCAGGTCTCCCTCCCTGAGTTTTGCCTCAATGCTCATTTTGGCCCTGTGAATACAGAGTGGGCAAGAGGCTTGTTGGGAAAAAGCAGCAACTCAATTGTGCTCTATTTCGTGTTCCTGCCTCAGGCCAGCACGAGGGAAATACAGCCAGAGCTGGCCTTCAACTGTAACCTACCTGGAGTACCTTGCTCTCAACCTTGCCCCACACTCTTGTTTTCCCGGGCAACAGCCAAAGTTGAGTGAAGTTAAAGATAAGCAGGGTGAGGAAGAGAAACAGAAGGAGATCCTTAGCTGATTTTTTTTTTCCTGGTTTTTCATAGCACATGATGAAGAAAAAAAGCAGTTTCCCTAGCTCATCTCTTATTTAAGAAGACACACCTATGTATTAGTCCTGCCTCTGGACAGGTAGAGTGGCAAATGGCCTTTGCTTTGTCCTGACAGAGCAAGCTTATCTCATCGACACACAAGGTCCCTTTGCACAAGGCTAGCTTCCACATGAGCATTTTGACCTGTTAATGGAAATCAACTGCACTTCCAACTGACATGGCTATTTATCAAAGGTATCTTAAAGGTAGCACTGAGGAAGTAATTTGAAGAAATGTTTGTTCCATAAAAAATAACCCTAGAACAGCCTGGTCAGAGCAAGACCCACAGGGACTCCTTTAGCCAGCTGTAACCACCCAGGTCCCACTGGTCACTGCTCCTGGGCAGCTCTTTCCACATGCAAGAGCCAAAGGACGTTCTGTGAAGCAACAAGAGCAAGGTTAGATCCCATCACTTCTCAAGGATGCATTTTCAGGGCTCTGCCTCCTCTGCAGAGGAAACCGGAGATGATCACAGAAATTGCACACCAGTATTTTATATTCAGTTACTATTTTGTTCACTTAAAAGGGAATCAAAGTTGGGCATTACTTGGCTTTTGCCTTTGCAACAGCAATATTCCCTCCCAGTAGAGTCACAATCAGTCTTTGACACTCCACTGATCCCAGTCATCATGCCTCAGTCATAGCCCTTGAAAAAAACTTAACACCCTATCACCTATGCTTAATTAGAATAAAAGATTTCAAAGTATTGCGTGAAAACAATATAATGAAGACAATATACTTGCAAATAAAAATAATCCCAGAGCTTTAAAAATAAAGCCACATGTTCAAAGTAGTTTTGGGGGAGAATGAGGTGAGGTGGGTTTTTTGTTTTTCACAGCTACAAAATGTCAAAACCCACGCTGTTAAGTGGCAGGTGATGTTTCTGAATAAAGAAACCCTGAATTCGGAGAACGCTCATAGAAGCTGATTCATGCAGGGACTTTATCATCACGTCAGTCATTTGTGACTCAATGGAGGAGGTACTGACAGACATTTGGAAAAAATCTGAGCGAGCAAGAACATATGTTCCTGGGACACTGACCAGCTTCCAACCAGATGTTGCTGGGCCAGTTGTTTTTCCATGCAATCCTACAGTCCACTGGTCTTCACAGAAGCATGGACCCAGCTTCAGTCAGACATTAACATCTCACACGCCCCAAGGAGACAAGTCCAGCTACAGCAACATTATCACTTCAAGTCTGCAAGTGACAAAAATGGTGGTATTCATAGGCTTCAGATAGCATCAAGACACCTTTAACAGCTACCAACTCTGACTGCTCTGAATTCACCCTCTGGGTCAGCTGGTCTGGGAACCAGTGGCTAGGGACACCAGACTTCAGCTTCTCCAAAGGAAAAAAGAAAAGAACCAACAAAACAGAAAAACCAACACCACTTTTCTAGAGCACCCACTTGGTCACCTTGAAGGCCAGATATTGAATAGAAGGATCCTGGGCCTGAGACTTGTTCATCCTTGAAGAAGATAAAGCAGGCAAGCAATAGCAGCCAAGGCCCAAACCCTGAGGGAATTGTGACGTGACCTGGACAGCTCATCTTATTTCCTTTGACACTGAACAGGTTTAGAGTCCCTACCCTTATCCCACCTTTATTTCTTCTGATGTTCTGCTGCAATATTCCTTGACCCACAGCCTGGGGGCTGGAATACTTCTCTGGAAGCATTCCCCCAGCCCAGTTCATGCACTTAAAAATGCAGAAGAGTAAGAAAACAACCGTTCTAACTTTAGACTAATTACACTTTGGTATTAAGACAAAACTCTTGCCTCTGCGCTGGTAAATACACTCAGTTTTTCCACAAAACTTGATGAGCAGTACTATGAAGTGCCTGCAGAGCACGAAACCGAATAGGACAGGGCCATTTAAAGAACTACCTACCACCTACTTCAACAGATAATTACATTCCAAGACAGACTTATTTGAAGATATCACATGGTTTTTTAGGTTTTTTTGTAAACACACACACTCCACAAAGACTTCGGCCAGCACAATCAAAAAAAAAACCCTTTGAAGTATACTATTTGAGAAAAAAAAGAACCAACTGAAAATAATAATGCTCTTTCTTAAGAGTTACTCCAATACACCCTGGTATAGTCCAACTGTTTTGTTCTTCCCTGTAGGGACACCATGAGGTCAGCTGTAGTGCCTGCACACCATGAGTGCACACCAAAATATCCTATGGTTCCTAACACTACTGGTTCCATTAACAGCCTCATGCCTGAGATGAGGCTCCTTCTGGTGAGAAGCACTCACACCATCATACAAGAGGACATTCCTTTTAATCTGTATATGGAATAGAGATCTCCATAGACCACTTATTTTTTAACAAAACCACAGTAGGTACTAGTTGTTTTTAAAGTAATTGTAATTCCCTGCACTGGAAGCACACATATTCTACCGTTTTGCCATCATATAAACATTTTCTTACAAATTTTAACAGGATCTTAATCTGAGAACTGTAAGAAACAGATCATGTTAGCTAACTACTTCTACAGCTGACAAGCATGTGAGAATGATGAAGAAATGTCTCTGTATTTTATTACTGCTTGGCAATGACTTAACACGAGCAGAAGCACGCACACCACCTTAAAGATCATGCTACCCACCATACAAGGTCAACTGATCAGGGCAAGAGGAAGGCAGCAAAACGGGAAACTGCAGTATCTGAAGCACAACATGCTGATTAACTAACTCATTATTAACCATCAGTGGAAAAAAACACATGCCTTCAAAATTTTCCACTGCCCTCCTTAATGCCTTTACAAGACCTTTCAGGTCAGAGTTCTAATAATGGCCTCATCATAAGGTAGCCCCATCTACTTCCTTTCAGTATGAGATTACAGAGCCCTAACTCAGTAGGACAGTATGTTCCTAAACTGACAACACCCCTTCAATATATGCCAGAACGCACATAAGATTTTATTTTCACACAGAAAAGATAGTATCAGACAATAGCTAGAATACTGCCAAGAGCTGCAATGCAACCACAAAACCCCGACACTATCTTCCATCTCTGTACTTTCTGCTTCCTACTCTGTTTTCTAAACAAACACCACAGCTCAAGTTAGAAATTTCCCCCCACCCCAGAAGCACCAAAGGAGGTGCCTACACACTTTCAACCTGAGGTAAATCCAAATTCAGATAGTAAAACAAAGTGCCAATAGTTAAGTCCTTCTCCTCCCTCTTTTTCTTTTCTAAAGCCCTAGCCCTTGTGGCAGCTTCCAACGCTGGATTCTTGGCTGTCAGTTGAGATTTACGACAAAGATTTAGTGGCAATGCTGCTAGACACGTGCCTGATGCCTCCTGCATGCTGTGCAGCTATCAGCACTGCACGGGAGTGTACACACTTCCCTGGTGTGTAATCATACGATACCTAACTCAGTCCAAAGAGCACAGCAGGGCAATGGAGGGGTGGGGAATTTTGTTCTTCAGTCTCGCCTCCAGGCAGAGCAAAGCAGACATACCCATCTCCACAGAACTACTTCAAAATTAAATCATGCTGTCCAATCCTCAATAGTGCTTTAGTGTTAAACCAAATGTATCTACAAATGTGTAACTTCCTGAGTTATTTGTGTCCAGTTTTGGGTCCCTTCCCACAAAAAAAGACCTTGAGGTGCTGGAGCGGGTGCAGAGAAGGGCAACGGAGCTGGTGAGGGGTCTGGAGAACAAGTCTCCTGAGGAGAGGCTGAGGGAGCTGGGGGTGTTCAGCCTGGAGAAGAGGAGGCTGAGGGGAGACCTTCTGGCTCTCTCCAACTCCCTGAAAGGAGGGTGTAGCCAGGGGGGGTCGGTCTCTTCTCCCAAGTCCCAGGCGATGGGACAAGAGGAAATGGCCTCAAGTTGCACCAGGGGAGGTTCAGATTGGAGAGTAGGAAAAAACTTTCCACTACAAGGGTCCTGAAGCCTTGGACTGGGCTGCCCAGGGAAGGGGTTGAGGCCCCATCCCTGGAGGGATTAAAAAGCCGGGTTGCCATAGTGCTCAGAGACATAGTTTGGTGATGGTTTTTATCAGAGGTAGGTTGATGGTTGGACTAGATGATCTTAAAGGTCCCTTCCAACCTAGACAATTCCATGATTTTCACCTGCAATGTAATGAAGTCAGATCTGACAACAGCAAGAACTGAAAGTTATAACACCTGGAAAACAGTAGTGTGTGGCCCCGTTAGACCAGTTTCTAAGGCTTGAGAAGTCTAGTATTCAGTTCACTGACAGAGAGCAAGCTAGATTTCAAGGCTATTGGCCTCATTTATCTGGCTTTGAAGGTCTGTATTACTTCAGTCTCCACACATTAGCACCTTGAAACAGCTTTTAAATACGTGTCAGTGGTAAATGGACAAGACTACTCATGCAATCAGCTTTCTCTCATTACAGATCCCAGAACTATGGCTACAGATAAATTATACAGACCTCAGCTACATCACGTGCCACGCATCTCCACCTTAGATTTAAATCTGACCTTAGTGTTATTGAAAGGCTAGGTATCATGCTTACCACGAAATTTTAAGCAACTGAGGCAACCCAACTTCATATGTGAGTAACATGGACCAGTGTCTAGGCTGGACTTTTAATTGCTCAAAAATAGGGGCTTAGAGTATGCCATCATGATTTCACTGGCTTTACTTTAGGATTACCCATACAAGTATTCTGAGTTGCTAAGGCATAAATACATTAAGTCCATCTGTCTAGATCTTTGAAAGCTTTTAACCACAATAATCTCTTCCTAGATTACCTCCATCACCACTGGAAACAATTTGTTGCTGTACTCACATGGCAAAAGGTAGCTATCTACAGTACACAGCAGTGCTATGACAACAAATTCGGGACAGAGCAGCAGTATCACTGTAACACCATTTGCACAAGTCAGGCTCTTCCCAAAACCATTCTGCATGCCCTCTGTCTACAAGATTTAATGATGGACTCAGACATTGCAAGTGACAATTTGACACCAGGTCTGGTACACAAAGAGACTTCTTAATCAATATGTGTTATTAACAATATGCACTAGTAGCAAGGTACTTTCTGACTGACAGAGTAAGCTTCCAGCTTCCTCCCACAGAGGGTGTTTAAGGTCCTCTCAGACTGTGGCTCCTGAGCTCCTACTGCCAACAGGCCAGGAGTTTTGAATAAGCATCCATACTAGCACAGCCAGCACACAAAATGGTATCTATCATTCATGGCTCTGCTCCACACAGTGGCTCTCCTTTCAAGGATCTGCTGCCTCAGAGCTACAGAAACATTTTGTTCACTATTAGCACTGATCTGCAGGCTTCGCTCTCAGTGACAACATAATTATACATAGTTTTAAGGATTAAAATACTGCTACATCTCACTGCAGAATTGTTTAGGTGAAAAGCAGTTAGTTTCCTCTAAAGAAAGCAGTTTGAAAATAGTTTTGGTGGAAGATCATAGAATGGTTAAAGTTGGAAGGGACCTTGAACGTCATTGAGTTCCACCCCCCCCGCCCTGGGCAGGGACACCTCCCACCAGACCAGGTTGCTCCAAGCCCCATCCAGCCTGGTCTTGAAAGATGCACGCACACGAACAAAATTGGACCATTTATGCTTCTCTTACCTTCTTAGATCTCCAACAACGACAGTACACAGCCTTATCTCCCAGATCTTCCATATCAAATGCATGGACTACCTTGGGGTTATCCTTCTGGATATTGGGATTCACCACTGCTTTGCAGCATTTGTCTTTAGAGAGAAATTTTTTGTAAGCTAGATACCCAACAGCAGCTGCTCCAGCAGCTAAGGAGACTG
Organism: Calidris pugnax; assembly: GCF_001431845.1. Taxonomy (NCBI): domain Eukaryota; kingdom Metazoa; phylum Chordata; class Aves; order Charadriiformes; family Scolopacidae; genus Calidris; species Calidris pugnax. The sequence goes on along the minus strand of NW_015090828.1, from coordinate 10,409,030 downwards.
CAGCAATCCATTCAACTAGAATAGAAGAAAAAAAGAGACTGTAAGTTTTTGACCACAACATTCTATTAAAATTCCTTGTAGCAACACCTTTACATTCTAACAGACCATTTTGTTCTGCAGTAGTAACACATTACTTTAGAAGAGTATTTTCTTCTGACACTCACCTAGTTAATCTACTCCTTTCTACTGATTAGAATTCTTCTTCACCCCAATCCCTTCCATGCAAGGGTAAGGATTAACCTGGTAGGCTTTGGGGTTTTTTTTTAACCTTTTATTTAGGAACCTCTGATAACAACATAGGTAGTATAGTGTTTCCAAGTTGAGTACCTTGAACCAGCTATAACTGCAACCTGTAGCAGGAAAAAAACCCACCTGTTGCCTGTTTCAGTTGCAGGAAAGTCACTAAAGAACATTCAGCACCAACAACCCAAGCAGGATCTCCCCAAGGCAGCTTTTAATAGAACACATCTCCTAACTAAAAAAAACTTACAGCCTATGGGATAATTACTGAACATACTACCAACAGTAATAAAAGCCATCTTAGATTAAATCCCTCCTGTGGTGTACAGGAAAAAAACAAGGATCCAAAAAGATTATATTTAAGAATAATAGCACGAGTTTATTTTAACTGGATTAGGTCCTGACTCTCTGACAGACAACTTCCATGAAAAAATCCTCTTGCCAACACCTCTCATCCTCACTTTTCTCCCTCCAGTTATCTCCAAAAATCTTTGCAGTCTGCCTCAATTTAATTTCCTTTTCTGCAAGGAGTTCTCCTACGTTTTGGTAGCTCTATTGTTTTCTCTCTACCTCATGAAAATATGCTGGCCTTCAGCCCAAAGCTTCTGGTTGCAGCAACAGCCCCAGCCATTTCTCTCAGAGCAGCAGGTGGTTGCTCTTTCTTTGCTTTTTATCCACCCCATCTACTCACACACATACTCATAACATGTACCTACATAATTCAACTGATTTAAAAAAAAAACCAGGAATTTAAACCTACATAATTCAACTGATTTAAAAAAAAATATCAAACAGGAATTTATGTTTTAGCATATTTACAGAACTTAAGAAAACTACAACAGTCTTCCAATTGGGAATTTCTGTCTTGGCCTTCTGTGTTTGCATTGGATTTGAACGACGCCAAGCCAGATGGCATCTTTGCAGCAATAGACATTACTACAATAAAGGCTAAGAAGAAACAAAAAGCCTTTGTTAGTTCTTCCTACTTTCCACAGCCAACTGACTCGATGTATTACCACTGTGAGCTTTCAGTAAAAGGATCCAGAAGGTTTTCTGTCCCTGTCCCACAGCCTTTTCTAAATTCCATACCAAGGCCTTTACTTGGCTAAAACATTGCTTTAGCTCATGTGCATGATGCTGGTCCACGGGTGTGGATGTAGCAATATGTGGAATTGGACAAACATCTATATGATGTCTGCAGCCTGGTATGATCAGGGAAGGCAGGCACTCCTCTAGAGTCTTACTAGAGGAGTAAGAGATGCAGAAATCCTTTGGAGTTCATTTTCTTATTAAATGAAGCAGAAGAGACCAACGTACACTGAGAGAGACCTGCCCTGCAATCGAGTGACAAACCCTCCCTGTAACAGGTTGATATTAAGATACAGAACAGCATCTTTAACATCAAAAAATTTAGGGCATGTTTCCCTGCTCTCAAACTCCTTAAAACAGTAACAGCCCCAGAGAGCATATTGTGAATTCAGTGGTTTATATCCATCCACTGAGTTCTCAGCTCTTCATTTCCCCATTACAAACTAGCCAGAGGAATGCATTAATTTTAACAGGGCAAAGCAGCCAGGAGGTTAAATTAAAGAAGGGATTCTATGAAAATGTGTGTATTCATTCTATTAAATGTGTGTATCCATTCCCTTAAGGAAATTAAGGGGAAAGAGCGACTTCAATAAAGACCAAGGATGACTCCTGTAACTAAACCACCCTTTAAGGTGCTGCACCTTAAGGAAGCTGACCTTCTATTGTACCTATGCAGGTCCAGGTCATCTTAACAAGATTCTTATGACAAAAATATTTCTACAACTCGGAGCGTGAGCAGGAAGGTCTGTACTAAAATTCAGCAGCCTTGCAGCAGGTTCAGAAGAGCTGTCCTGTGCATTGGCAGCTAACCCACACCCTTCTGACCATCCCTCAGGGCCACCTACCGCATAACCACACACAGCACATCCAGCTCAACAAGCAGAGGTCATTAATTTAAAGTAATTGTCATGTCATATTTCAATGACTCTCTACTTCTCCCAGGGGCCGGATTCAGCTACAACACACAGAGGCAGACTGTGTACATATAAACAGCTTAATGGTTTTTTTTTTTCTTATAATAGATCATAGTGCCTATTTTACTGTATTAGCTTTTTTTCATCACTTCTCTAGAACTGTATCAATGCAGAAAATTATATCAACCAATAATACATGAAATCCAAACATTTAAAGCAGCTTATTCCTTAAGTTTCAGCATCGCCTTAATAAACATAATGTAAATTTATGAAGCAATTTGAATTTAACAAATGGACTTTCTCTTTTACAATGATATCATCCTGCAAGGTTTCAGAGATAAAAAGTTTTGATGTCAGCTGTTGTTTTTGTTTCACAAGCAGATTTGGAAGACATGGAATGCCCATTTCATCTTTAAAACTAAGTTAACCATAAAACTGCACCTGGAAGGAAAAACACTTTTCAGAAGTTTTTAAATACTTTAAACTCTTTTTCAAGAGGTCTCTGGGTGCCAGTTCAACAGTTTGGTGCCAAAATCTTAAGGTCATACACGTTATTACTTGAAGAGGCATCTGTTAACAGAGTGCCATTGATACAGAATGTCAAGGTTGTTTCGTTTTTTTTCTTTTTAGAATAAAAACTCTAAGAGCAACTGTTGAGTGATTATTAAATAAATCTCAATTCTGGTACAATACCAAAACATGATGTTACAAGTCACTATAGGACAAGACACTACGGGCCCCTCTAACAGAGCTGAAAAATTGTTTCAATGCTGTAAGCACTATACAATAGAAAAGGTTTGGCTAAAACTCCAGAAGAATTAACATACAGAGAAGGGAAGAAAGTTGGAAAGGAGGAACCAGAAGGCCAAAGAATGCAATCCCCAGAAGTAAAAAAATAATCAGATTATGAGAACAGCAACAAGCCAATGGTGGGAATGTATCTTCTTCTATATTCTTCAGACACATCTTAATGGACAGGGGATTTGGATCACAATGTTTCTCTTCCCTTCTCTCCCTAAACCGCTAGAAAGTTGGTCTGGAAGTTTCCATATCTAGGCTACAAAGATACCTTGAGGATCTATCATAAAGCTCAGATTTTATCTGCAGGAAGAACGTGCATTTACCATCTGCACTGACAAGTGCCTTAAGAAACTGAGATGGTCTTGGCTCCACCAGGAGTACGCAATCCTCGTTAGGAAACATATCAATTTACTTTCCAGGCACTGACAACAACATGGAGATAGCTACAACTGTACAACATTAGTGCAAGACAGTCCAAAGAGACAATTTTCAAGTAACCTCTGGTGCTTAAGAAAATGCCCATGGTATTTCAAAGTCAGCTACAGAGTAATAACGAGAGACATGAAAATCCATATATTTTTGTCTTCAGAAGTGCTTATGACTTTCAAGTATCTTTCTTCCCCCTTGGTTGCCAACGAAGTGGCTATTATTGTCCAAGAGTTGTTTACGACAAGTCCACAATGAAAGGCCACCCTTCTGCTAGCCACACTTGGGAGAAACACATGACACTCAGTGAGGAGTTGTCCAGGATAACTGGCTGCATAGAAACTGCCTAATAGTAGAAGTCAGGCAGATGAAGTCACTTCTGCCACTTCACAGCATCCACAAGAAACGGGATTATGACTGACAGGTTTAATTTAACTGAAACCATAAGGTGAAGAGGCCACCTGAGGGAGAAAGATTGTTGGATCTGGCTGATAAGCAGCAAAAGACAAGTCACTGGAATAAGGTCTATGTTCAGTGGAGGGTCACACCTGCAAACAACCACACTGCTTACAACCAAAAAAAAGCACTATCTGTGCTAGTCAATACCTTCCAAAGGGTAACCTTTGAACAAATATGCACACCTATGTGTACAGAAACAATTAACTCTCCAATTATTACCAGGAATTAAATCCTGCAAAAGTAGGGGAAGTTTCTGGTGTCTAGCTTGCAGAAGGGAATAAGGCATTATTATGATTTCCAAAATTCATCAGCCTGAAACACATAGAGCTGAAGACAGAGCTGGGACCTGCCACTCACTGACCAAGTTTAATCTTGACAGAAATCACATTAACCCTACGCCACCTCCTCCTAAACAAAGCACCCTCCAAGACTGCTCTGATCGGCTGTTCCCCTGTTTTCCTGCAATATTTTCAGTTTGATTAGGAGCATGCTCTTCTCCCTCCCCCACAAACTAAGTCTTCTTCTCAATTTCTAGGGTATAGCAATAGTCCTAATTCCTGCAAATTTATAAACGATAGCAAGCTGCCCCTGGGAGCACAACCTGGCTGCAAGCCATTATTGAGTCATCTTGAGGACTTTGGTTTGATTATTTTAATAAGCACAGCCTTCCATCAGAATAACCTGTTTTAGGCCATAACAATGCCTTCACCAACATCCTCTGTACCAGAAGCGTATGCAAAAAACACCTCTTTGGATGGAGTCCCCTGAGTTAAGGGCATAAATCACTAGCAGCTTTGTGACTGGAAACCACAGCCAGGCAGGTGATGAGGAAATCAGATAATTAATCCTTCCATTCAGCCCTCCATCCACCCCGTCCTGCCTGGGTGCCCGAGAGCATTTAAAACACACAATGGTACTTCAGACATGGTTCAAGCTAATAATTACATTGCGCAAGAACCACTGTTATCCCTGTTGTAAGGCATCAGGATCCGAGGACAAGTTAAAAATCCCAGAAATTTACGTGTTTTCGGGAAATTCACGCCCGGCGGCTTCATAGAAAGCACAGAGGCAGAGCCTGACAGCCAGGCGGCGGAGGGAAGACCCAAATATAAACCAGCAGTATTTGAATAAAATCACACCGAAACGGGCTATCCCTCCGCTATCGGTAAAACCCGGCGGGTGGCCGGGGCCCTCTCACAGGGCTGAAGCGCACCGGAGGGCCTGGCGCGGAGCTCGGCGCTCTCACAGGTAGGGGCCGGGCCGGGAGGAGGAAGGGGGTCCCTCACCCCCTCCCTCCAGCTGCTACCGGGGGTGATTTTACTTACGCTCGTCTCTAACCCGCCGCCTCCAGGCCGGCCCCAGGGGTCACCCGCCTCCCCGCCGCCATTTTGTCCCCGGGGGTCCGGCGAGGCGGGACCGCGCCCCTTCCTCTGCCCGTCCACCCTCCTCCCCCCCCCACCCCATCCTCCCCGCGCACCGGCACGCGGAGGGCACGCGGCCACCCCCGCCCCGCGCCGCTTCCGGGGCCGCGCGCCTACCCCGCACGGAGGAGTTCTGCCCCAGCCCCATGGCTCCCGCCGCGCAGAGGGCACGCGCAGCTCCGCGCATGCGCCGCCCGACCTGCCCGCCCACTCCTCCGCCCGCCCCTCAAAGGCGTCAGAGCCCTGAACAGAGCCTAGCGCTTTAAAGGGGCGGTTTACGGGGAAAGTGTAGGGATAGGATGAGGGGAGATGCTTTTAAATTGGAAGAGGGGAGATTTAGATGAGATATCAGGAAGAAATTCTTTACTGTGAGGTGTTGAGGTTGCCCAGAGAAGCTGTGGCTGCCCCATCCCTGGAGGGGTTCAAGGCCAGGCTGGATGGGGCTTGGAGCAACCTGGT
>NW_015090828.1:10372743-10401438 GCF_001431845.1 Calidris pugnax | reverse complement strand
GCCCCCAGGGGCCACCCGCCTCCCCGCCGCCATTTTGTCCCCGGGGGTCCGGCGAGGCGGGACCGCGCCCCTTCCTCTGCCCGTCCACCCTCCTCCCCCCCCCACCCCATCCTCCCCGCGCACCGGCACGCGGAGGGCACGCGGCCACCCCCGCCCCGCGCCGCTTCCGGGGCCGCGCGCCTACCCCGCACGGAGGAGTTCTGCCCCAGCCCCATGGCTCCCGCCGCGCAGAGGGCACGCGCAGCTCCGCGCATGCGCCACCCGCCCGACGGACCGCCCACTTCTCCGCCCGCAAGATGGCGGCCGGGCCAGCCCCTCAAAGGCGTCAGAGGCCTGAACAGAGCCTAGCGCTTTAAAGGGGCGGTTTACGGGGAAAGTGTAGTCGTAGGGCGAGGGGTGATGGTTTTAAATTGGAAGAGGGGAGATTTAGATGAGATCTCAGGAAGAAATTCTTTATTGTGAGGGTGGTGAGAGCCTGGCCCAGGGTGCCCAGAGAAGCTGTGGCTGCCCCATCCCTGGAGGGGTTCAAGGCCAGGCTGGATGGGGCTTGGAGCAACCTGGTGTGGTGGGAGGTGTCCCTGCCCAGGGCAGGGGGTTGGAGTTCCATGATCTTTAAGGTCCCTTCTGAGCTAAACCATTGCACGATTCTATGGTTCAATGACTTCATAAATGCCTCAGAACATCGGGGTGTAGGAGCCCCCTCTTCTGCGTTTGCGGAGAGTGAAATAAAGGGCCTTGTGGTTACTAGTGAATCTTGCTAAAGTAGTTGATAATTTGCTTTTCTCTTGTAAGCCATCGTGTGGCTGTCAACATTCTAAGGTTATGATCTTTAAGGTCCCTTCTGAGCTAAACCATTGCACGATTCTATGGTTCAATGACTTCATAAATGCCTCAGAACATGGTGGTGTAGGAGCCCCCTCTTCTGCGTTTGCGGAGAGTGAAATAAAGGGCCTTGTGGTTACTAGTGAATCTTGCTAAAGTAGTTAATAATTTGCTTATCTGTTGTAAGCTGTCGTGTGGCTGTCAACATTCTAAGGTCACCGTGTGATTGTTAGACAATGGAGTAACTAGTCTTGCTTATCGTAAGGAGAACTAGAAAACAAGATAGAGGGAGCTCAGACAACAAGACTGGAGAAAACCGGCTTGAAGCAAGGCTGGCTACCAAGTCAGCAAGAAAAGGAAGCAAAACAATCCGAGTTCATCTAGGGGACAACTGATGAAGAGGAGGATAGGACCACCAGATGAAGTAAACGACCGCCAGAGTGGCTGTGGTTCCTGAAAACGGTCAACAAATGGCAGCAAAGATTGTGGAGAAACTCATCTCCTGAATATGTAATTAGTTCTAAGAAAGGCGGACTTATGTTAATCACGTCGCAGAAAAACTATGATTGTCTGAGCTGGAGCACCTTGAGGTGCGATAAAGAACAGCGCTTGATGGTCACGTTGGCTATTGAGCCCGGCTTCTTCGTTTCAAGAGAAAAACTAAAAAGTGGTGTCCCCCAGGTGACAACTGCCTTAAAGCTCCCAAACTTGGCTGTTGGTGTGAGAATTACTGGTCTTCAGTTAAAAACAAGCTACTCCGCAGTTCTACAGGGTTTGTTTCCTCTTCATGTCCTGGCGTTGCCCACACACCTTTTGTTCTCTAGACACAAAGAGTGTGTAAACAGCAAAAAAAATGCTGACAAAATACGGTAAAATTTTACAGTATAAACGTTACCGCAAACTGGCTGATAAAACTTTACAAGACTCAATTTAAAGTTTAGAAAGCAGGCGTTCTTTATTGCGGCGCCAGGTGCACAGGGGATCGCTTTTCCTATTGTGCACAGCGAATGTTCTTTATTGCGGCGCCAGGTGCACAGGGGATCGCTTTTCCTATTGTGCACAGCGAATGTTGTTGTCAAATTAAATTTATACACAACAGGTATACATATTCATTACATTTCCCAGAATGCATTTACATATTATAATAAGCTTTTGGGCATGTGTCGTTGTGCCTTCTGGTGGTCCTCATTTGGAGTGAGGGTCGTTTCTTCCTCAATCTTCATCTTCTTCACCTGTCCTTTTCATGTTGGCTCACTTTTCATGTTGGCAAAACATTCTAACTGTGTAATTGCTCATTAAAACTAATGACCTCCCTGCTACCACCCGTGTGTCAGACAACATCCATATTTATCACATCCCTGTCTTAGGCCACCATGTTCTCAGCGCCACAGACGTCATTTCTTATCTAAGTCCTTGAAATCATTTGGGATGGTTGTTAAAATAGCTACGTTTCTTCTCTAAAGGGAGATTCTCTACAGTTTAACCGTTTATAAACTATATAAAATCTGCCTTGGCTATCATAAAGGAAGAAAACACGTCATAGTGGCAGCCGAGGGCACCGCCGGTCGCCAGGGGGCAGCTGCGCCCACGCCCCGCGAACTACATTTCCCGGCATGCCCCGCGCGTGACACCCCCCTGTTCCCCCCGCCCCACCCACTGCGCAGCCGCAGGCCTACACAAAGGGCCCGCCGCCGCGGCGCGCGCCGATGCCGTTAACCGCCTGCTCCTCCCGCCCCCCCCCGGCCGCGCTCCCCGCTGCCGCCCGCCCCGCGCTCCCATGGCACTGAAGCGGATACAGAAAGTGAGTTGGACCGGTGTGAGGCCGGGGGGAGCGGGGAGGGAGGAAAAGATGGTGGTAGCAGGCCGGGGGAAGGGAGCCGTCGCCTGGCCTTGTCTCCGCCTGATTAAAACTAATGACCTCCCTGCTACCACCCATGTGTCAGACAACGTCCATATTTATCACATCCCTGTCTTAGGCCACCATGTTCTCAGCGCCACAGACGTCATTTCTTATCTAAGTCCTTGAAATCATTTGGGATGGTTGTTAAAATAGCTACGTTTCTTCTCTAAAGGGAGATTCTCTACAGTTTAACCGTTTATAAACTATATAAAATCTGCCTTGGCTATCATAAAGGAAGAAAACACGTCATAGTGGCAGCCGAGGGCACCGCCGGTCGCCAGGGGGCAGCTGCGCCCACGCCCCGCGAACTACATTTCCCGGCATGCCCCGCGCGTGACAACCCCCTGTTCCCCCCGCCCCACCCACTGCGCAGCCGCAGGCCTACACAAAGGGCCCGCCGCCGCGGCGCGCGCCGATGCCGTTAACCGCCTGCTCCTCCCGCCCCCCCCCGGCCGCGCTCCCCGCTGCCGCCCGCCCCGCGCTCCCATGGCACTGAAGCGGATACAGAAAGTGAGTTGGACTGGTGTGAGGCCGGGGGGAGCGGGGAGGGAGGAAAAGATGGTGGTAGCAGGCCGGGGGAAGGGAGCCGTCGCCTGGCCTTGTCTCCGCCTGGAGCCCGCCGCTGCCCCCCCCCCCGCCCCGAGTCGCCTGAGGGGGCGGTGGGGCCCAGGTCGGTTGTGCCGGTGGGAGCGGGTGTGAGGCGGGGAAAGGGCGGCTCTCGGCGGTCTCCGTGTCGTTTTGGGGACCCTTCGCCTTCTTGAGGGCCCTCCCAGCCCCTCAGTGCTGTCAATAAACCACCTGAGGTGTTTCCCCAGGCCGTGTGACTGGGTGAAAGGCGAGATTGCCCTCAGGGGTTATCTTTAGTAGGGGTGTAATTAGAATATCTGTGGCCAAAATCCTGTGCTCCTGTGGCGCAGGGCTCGGTAGGCTCTGCCCTAACCGAGTTGTGGGGTGGTTTTTTCCACATTAGGAAGTGCCGTTAGCCCGGTATTCCCTGTGACCTTTGAATGTATCCCGGTTGTAGAGTGTTTTTGCATGATATCTGTAAATGGCCAGGCTTCCACTAAGGAGTAGATTTCTAGATTCCTGGCGTTTGGCAAGGTGGAACTGGTTATTGTACAGTTCAGACCAAAAAAGTGATATGGATGGTAAACATAGAAGTTGAGGTAACGTTAACGTGTTGACCATGTTATAGAATAGTGGTGTTTTGTTGCTGTTGATGCACCATGTTTAATCAGTGTTTGTGCCATCTTCGTTTAGTGACTGGGCTGTAATTTCTTGTTCTGAATTTCCCTTTTTGCTGTTGGAAAACGGTGGTATTACAGGAACAGAATTCTATCATGAGTAGTTAACCCTGCAGCAAGCAGGTTTGGGATACCCCACAATAGATAACAAGCTTATTTTTACCAGTTTCTACTAGAAGTTGGTGCTTAGGTCAGGTGTCACAAATCTGATTATGCCTTTACAGGTAATTAGGAGAGTTTTTTGTTACCTCACCTCATATATTTGTTATGAGTAGTGCATTTGAACATTATATGAAATAATGACTACAGTGATTTTTTCTAGCAGTGAGTTCTGTTAGGCTTCTACATGTTACGAGGATGCTTTGTGTTTTCTTGGCTTTTTAATTTCCAACCTTTTATCTGAGTATCTTTTTACCCTCACATTTGTAACAAAAGGATTGTTCTGAATACCCTTTTCCCCCTCTTCAGTTTCATGCTGCTAAGTTGAACATACAAAGTGGAAAATCTGGTAGTCTTCTAGTGTTTTTGAGATGGAGTGGTTTTTTGTGGGCTTCCGAATGAGGTCCTTCTGGACTAGGATTGTTCTATGTATTTTACTCTTCTTGTATTCCATAGATAACTTTTATTTCTGCTTTAGAGACTTCCACCAAGAAAGCTGTGTTTTTTCTTTAGTGTGGTGTTTAAAAACTTTGTGTTCAATAGCTGTAGATAGCTAGATTCTGTATTTTACTCTTCTTGTATTCCATAGATAACTTTTATTTCTGCTTTAGAGACTTCCACCAAGAAAGCTGTGTTTTTTCTTTAGTGTGGTGTTTAAAAACTTTGTGTTCAATAGCTGTAAAATTGCAGGTAGATTATTTATGAAAGAATATATTTCCTCCTGTTAGCCTTATTAGATTCTGTTTCTACTCTTTAAAAATGAAGGAATGCTTACCAGCATGCTGACTTCAAGGTAGTAGATGATTTCCTGATTAATAACTACTGTCTGAAACATGAAGAGATATCAGGACCTACCAGAAGAGTTGAGGTTAGATTCAGATGTGGTTATCTCTTGTTTCTAGTTTGCTGCAGAAATTACTATCACTTGCAGAAATGGCTATTGCTGACTTGCTTTGTTTTGTTAACTACCCTCCTCACTATCTGCTGCCTTTCCAGGGTAAGAAAGAAATACTACTGGAGGGATTTGGCCAAGAGTCTGCACCGCAGCAGAAGAGAAAAGTGGCAAGGAAAATAGGGCTATTTCAAGTGGAAAGTTAAAATGAAGTGGAAAAGTTTGAAAGGACAAAGCAGCTTGTATCTTGATGTCACTGTAATACGTGGCGCTTTCCTGAAAGCAGTGAAATGTATGATTTCAGACTGGCTATAAAGGTTGATAGCTATGTTGTATCTCAAGGGTAGGAAGGGATAAGATCTGGAGTAGAGAAAATGCTGTAAGGATTGCAGTTTCACAAAGTGCCTAGAGCAACTCTGTGGAGAACAAAGTGCTGTCAGAAAACACAATGGTGTTACTTGGGAGCTTGTCAGTCCAGACATATTGTCTCAAGTTAAGCTTGGGTGGTTCAGAATTGTGCTTTAACACAGCTAAGGGATTTTGATGGCAAGTTTGAGTGTTGACAATAATTTTGATAATGTGTTCAGGATGAGAGTACCTATATAGGAAGCAAAGCCAAGATAAGTAGAGATGTTAGTAAGCATTTTTTGCCTCTTACTGGTTGGGACTCCAGTTTCTAAATAGTATTGCCATTGTGATCTGTGTGGTTTCATCCCATCTTTCATGAATCTGCCTCGAGGGACTCCTCAAAGGAGGACAGCCTGCAGATTTCAAGACTACACACTAATAATGGAAAGATGTATTGTGCTTGGGAGCTTTCTTTAAATACAAGTAACCGAAATAACGAACGAACAAGCTGAGTGTAGAAGAGCAGTGAGGACATGAGCCCTGTGGTGCAAGCACAGCTGTCAGTGTACCTCCATGAGAAATTAATCTCAGAGTTCTTGGAAGGATGGGGATTTCTTACTCATCTTAAGCTAAGGAGCCTGTATTAGTTTACCTTGTCAGTGCTGTACTCTGGCATAGCGTGAAAGAGAGACAGTATATTTCTATGCTGTCAAAAACTTAAGGCTGTGCTCTGTGTGAGAGGTCAAATAATCGTTCCTTGGGGCCAGAGTTGCTTCTTCATAGTCTGTGACACAGGGATGAAAGAATAGCCCATGTTTTTGTGAGTACTGTAAAATCCAACTGTTGCACATGATGAAAACTAAACAAATAGTGTTGGATTTCATTGGAAAGGGGTATTCGGCAAAAAGCTTTTATTGTTACCACCTCTGGAAATTGAGACACCGTGGCTTTGGGGCAAAACAGAAAGTAATTCAGGCTGTCAGGTTGTGTATATTAGCATGTAGGTCAGTTCTGCCCATCTGTCTTTTGCAGAACTGTTTTTCTGAGACTCCTGTTCCAAATCATTTGTTTACATATCTAATTGCAAGTGTGCTGTCACGTCCATTGAATATTACAGTTCAGGAGACTGTTTTCATCATAAATCCTTTACTTCTGGGTGTTCCTCTAGTGTAAATAAGGGGGTTGATGTTATGCTTGTTAATAGCACAGGCTATTTAGAAATATGTACAAAACCAGTATTTACTTCTGTTACAGTCCATCTAAATGCATTTAGAAGAGATTTTTGAAAACAGTGACAAACTAGTTTCTGACACGTTTGAGGACTGATTTAAAAATAGCTGTTGGTTTTTATCTTGTGCATAGTCCTTGATTGTTCTTCTCCCACAACTTGGAAAGAATGGAAGCATACAAACATTTAGATATATCAATGGGCTGTATGTCTGTTTGTTTCATGTGTGTTTAGTGTATGGGTAGAAAACAGGACATACAGGCTTGAATATTTATTTTTAAAATAGCTTTTGTTACTGTAAAGTCACCCAAGTAAATAAAATTTTGTCTATATTTGTGGTTTATGGTTTGACTTTAAACTGTTGAGTCACGTGATGTGTTTGGATGGTAATTAACTTACCAAGGAAACTTCCTTTTTGAATCTGTAATATAAGATGTTTTAATTTGCTTTTAAAATACCAGCTGTGGTATCATAGCAATACTTGTTTTGCCTTAAAACAATGCATAAAATAGTACATGTACTTTATTACCAAGACTTAACTTTATATTGAGAAATGTTATGATAAATATTTGCTTTACATTTGCCAAATTTATGAAGAACAGAGAATCCTTTAACTATAATCACTGACCCTTTTTTGACAGATGGTTCCAAACATTTCTATAATAGCAGTAGTGTATGCATGGTAGGAAGTGAGTCTGTGGTCTACAGTGCATTTTGTGCAAGAAATGAAGAACAACTGGCAAATATAAAAACCTATATTTTAAATAATGGTGTGGAAAAGAGCTCTGCTTGTCAGATGGTGTCGTTTAGAGATTTAAAATAGCTTTTAGTGATGCTGCCTGCAGTTTATTTTGGTCTTCTGATAGTCTGCAGTCTTTTTTATGATTTTTTTTTTAAACTGAAGAAAAGAGGAGTCTTTTAGGGCCTTTTTTCCTGCTACTGCTCATGCTCATAGCCATTGAGTGGCTATACTGAGAACATTTATCTTCTTGTTATCAAAGTATCCTTCACAATTTTGTTCCAGTAGCTTTTTAGCAGAGAAGCTTGACCCACAATGAAGCAGGTAACCATTAAACTGGCCTTCCAGTCTTCACCAACTTTGTACTTTTATGAAATGCATCCTGTGTTACATTTTGATACTGAGTACTAGTCTGCACGTTCAGAACTATTTCCAGCATTCATAGCTTACCATAGTGTGTGTTTTACATCTTTTAAACCTAACTTTTACATTTTTGCCTCATGCTCCCCACAGACCTATTTATTCTACAGTGTGTGTGGTGAAATGAAAGGTGATAATTTGGAGGCTTTGCTGTGTCTACCTGGGATAATTGTCATTTGGCATTTGTAGCATTATGCTAAGATTCCTTTATTAGCTACACCTGGTCATGGATCCTGCTTGCCTTTGTGCTGTGCTGCTGTTCTGTGGTTGGAAACAGGAGAAATAGCTTGCTGTAGCACCCATTCATTGCAACCAGTTAGAGGTATAGAATTAACAGTATTCTATTGCGCTCTCTAATATTTCCTATGTTTGAGAGGATTAGAAGATTTATTCCTCCCACTGTCCTCAGCTTAGCTGTTTTCTCTGTACATGTTGTTCCTGGCTATGCTGGGATAGTGTGGCTCTTGATAGATGCTTTTATGTTGTGACGTTCACCAGTGTTGGAAATAACTGGTACTTGTGTTCACATTGCTTGCAGACAAAATTCTGGCTTTGAGTGTTCTTTAAAAAGACATTACACTGGTGTACACTAATTTGTAGTATTGACTTTCTCTTTTGAAACTGAATCTGCTTTGAATTATAGTCCCTGTTTGTTAGCCTACATCCATCACTCTTGCACCAGCATTTTCTATACCAGCAACTAAAAATATCACTGTAGTCAAGGCCTTGAAGTAACCAGACCTGCATCTTGTGGCTACACAGTGATAATCCATAAAACGTGGACAAAACTGCTGGAACTAATTAACTTAAAATCACAGGGAAATTGTTAGTGTTAACTGTGTAATGCTTTACATGCAGTTCCCTTGCACTTCTCTGTGAGGTTTCTGCACATTGCCCTTTGTAGTATTTCCTGACACAGCAAAGTTTTGGGCTTCTTACAAAGAGCATCTTTGCCACTTTGTGTCAAGAATTCTTGTATTCAACACATCATTCTTTTCTGAATATATGAAGTCATGAAGTAGTTTTTCTACATCTAATTACTCTAGAGAATCATCACAACTGTTCTGTGATGTTCTGCTCTGGTCAAGTCAGATTCACTCATGGGTGACATTCTGACTCTCCTTGCACCATTTCAAGAGACACAGGAAAGCTTGAAGCCTGAATCTTACACTTCTCCAGATAATTTTGCTTTGAATATGAAGCTTAAACAGCATAATTAATAGTATAAAGCTGAATAGCTTTTTGGTTTTTATTACAGCTTGATCTGAGCTTCTGTATGTAAAGGCTCAAAACATTAGCACTGTCAAATTCAATTTACATGTTATCATTTGCATTTTTAAACCATGTTAGCTTCAATCCATTATTTTTTATGGTTGGAAAATATGGCTTGAATTTGCTCTATCAGAATTTTGAAGTTTGGTCTGGCTCTGTTTCCTAGCTGCAGATCTCTCTACATGTATCATTGCTCTCGGGTAGTGAAGTTGGTTGATGAGAGCCTTTTCTTCATCGTTATTAGGGAAACATTAATAGCAGGAGTTGATAGTTCTGGGTCTCATCAAGGTATGATTGAAAACATGGGGGTTTTATCATGGACAAATGTCAGTGCCTTTAGCCTGAACTAATCGAAAGTGTGTACCTGAGGAGCCTTCCCCAGTTCCTATCAATTCTGAACTGTGTGTGTACATATGAACAAAACCAAATTTGTGTGGGTTTGGGGTATGTAAAGGTCTTGAGGAAAGCATCTAATAAATGAGTGTACTGTTACAGACTTGTGACTCCAAAATTACGTGCTTGCCTAGCAGTTCGTATATCTATAAAGGGATGATTGCATCTATTTTGGAGACTTTCTGAAGAGTTAAGCTATGTATTTTTCCTGTCATTGCCTTTAATTTAGTAGTCAGCCCTGACTGCTCAAAAAAGTGTGATTTCTAGGCTTTGAGTTCTCTGGTTTGGCTAACAGTCTTGTGTAGCTGGCTCCTTTTTGGTGGGTGTACAAGACTTAAACTCTTGTGTTAGATTTTGAGTTGCACATTAGAGGGGGCAGTGACTGTAACTGCTCTGCTAGTAATGCTTGTTACAACCCTCGGGACTCTTGGAAATCTGAGACTTGTTGATTCCCTTCGTGTACTGGCAAGGACTTGGCTTTGCATAGATTACTGGTTCTCTGGATCACTCCCTTAGTGAAATTTGAATCCTCCGATTAAAAAGGGAACTGCACTTTTAAAGCGTTTTGCTGTTTCCTTTATTGGTTAAAGTCTAACCCAGTGTTGTTTCTGGACCAGCATACAATTTTACTAACAGAATAAAGTTGAGGGCACACAAGTAACACTACTTGGCAACCTGAGATATTTCAATATATATCAAAGAACTGTCTCTTACTTTAAATTCCAAAGATTGTGAGGAGTGACTTCAGAGCAAGTGGTAGTAATACTACTCTATTACCTGGCTGAGGATAGGTTGCAGTGCCTGTTTTTGAATTCAGGGCCAAGAGTGGACCTATAAGAAGTGTGTCTGAATTTAGGTGCCAGCTGTATGGTGAATTGAGTCCTTCAAAGAGAGAACTCTGTGAGTTGTTTGCTGGATGTTGTAAATAGATAAATATATCACAGCAGTTAAGTGCTCGGTTTTAACCCTTTAAATTGTATATAAGATCTGATTATGCTACAATTACAAAGTTAAATTTAGTTCCAATTTAAACTTTGATTTTAGAAGTAGGTGTCTTGACTGATGATCTTTGAGTAGAAATGTTTTCACTGTTACTCCTTACACTAAAATCAAGGAGATATTTGCAGACCTGCTTATATCTGTTGTTTACTTAAATGTCTGTTTTGTGTAAGTAGTTGGCTGACTTAGGAACAGTGGCTTAGCACATGTCTTTTAGTTTATTTCAATTGAAGTATTTTCACAAAATTATTAAATGTCACAGCACAGTTCTTCTAAGTTTAGAATTGGAAAAAAGTTGTTTGTTGTTAGTGCAGTAAAACTTCAGACATCAAAAGTGGTATATTAAATTAAACAAGGAAAATGAACCACCATTAATGTCTGACTTGTTTTGCATTTGGTATACTCACGATAAATCAGATGAAAAGCAGAGCTGGTTTTGTGTAATTAAGTAATTTAAATTATTTGGGACTGTGTGGACTTCCGTAGAAGAAATAAATCACTTGACCTGCAAAAGCTTCTCTGAATGCTTCTCTTGAAAATTCAACTTCCTTCGGGTTTTTTTAGTAGTCATTTTGGGGGGAAAAAATATGCAGGGATTTAAATCATGGTATGTTAAGTAAGGTGTAGAACTAATATTTTTCCTGTATTTTCTAGTTTACTTAGGAACCTTCGTGTTATCTTTATATATAATCTCTAGACAGACTGCAAGCATTTTATGAGCTAGTTTAACTCGGCTATTGTACATAGGTTAGGTTGATGGAAGAAACTTTTGTGAAATCAAAAGCTGTGTTCTCACTTTGCAAGTGCTGCTGCTGAGTGGTGCCTATTTCCATGTGGATGTCTTTCAAATATTTGTGTGTTTCTTACAGGAACTAAGTGATCTGCAGCGAGACCCACCTGCCCACTGTTCTGCTGGACCTGTTGGAGATGACTGTAAGCTCTTCTCTAGTACTTTGTCACAGTTGACCTTTTTTTTGGTTAACAAAGAGCTCAGAAAAATCTCTAATTGCTGTACCTTTTTGACTTTCAGTGTTCCATTGGCAAGCAACAATTATGGGACCTGTAAGTATATAATTTGTGCCACTTAAAGTAGATCATATTTCCCTTTAGGGAAGGATTAATTTGGGTTTCTGTAAACATGAGAGTCAAATTCAGCTGTGCTGTGTACAAATTAAACATTTAGGGTGTTATTGTTGTTGTTAGTCTGGTATTAATTTCTTTAAGTGTTCAAAAATCTGTCCTCTTGATGAGGTTAAGGGTGCTTAATTGGTTAGCTGCAACATTGGAATTGGTGATGTGGGCTGCAAAGTGAAAAGGTTGCTTCTCAAAGATAATTGCTTCTCAAAGATAATTGTTTCAATTCTGAAGGATTGACCCATCTGAAAGGAAGAGTGGGTGTAATACAACGTTACAGTTGGTAACTGTAAACAAGAGGGATGGTGCACAGCGTGATTTTGGGGCTTTTAGATAGATGGCTTTTAGGTTGATGGCCGTGCTGTGGTTCTGGCAAAACCAGATGGCTTTTGCAAACTGTAGATCAGCAATTGTGGGTATTTTTTGTTTCTGTTCTGAGAAATGCCTGCTTTCTTTGGGTTGAGGGAGATCTCTTAAGACCCTGTTTATGACTCTTATCAAGGAAATGACATAAGAAAGGACAATAAAGCTTAAGAACAGAAACTTGTAAAAGAAAACTGAAAAGGGTTTCAGCATAGAGTGAAGAACAACATGACCTGAGGGAAGAGGTGAAGAAAGGACAATAAAGCTTAAGAACAGAAAATTTTAAAGGAAAACTGAAAAGGGTTTCAGCATAAAGAGTGAAGAACAGCATGACCTGAGGGAAGAGGTTTTTATTAATGTCATGGTAAGGAGTTTGTATTCCAAATAGGTTTGTTCTGTACCAAATAATTTGGAAAGAAGAGGTTTTGGTTCAGATAATGAGCTCAACCACTGTGTGAGCTGAAACTATGATATTTAATCCATTAAGATGCAGCATCACATGGTGGAGAAAAGTGGAACTGTGACTGCTTTGAGGCTATTTCTGCATTTTCAGCACAGCTGCTCTGAAGCAGTAAAAGATCAGGTACTAATTTGCCAGTGGTGTGCTGGAGTCTGTTGTCCAGCTTGTCAATGGCCCAGTGGCAACTGAAATGATTGTGGCAGGTTCTTCTGTAAGATACTAATTTTTTTTGCTACTTTTCTTCAGCAACTGTGTTACTTCACATACAAAGTCATTCTGACCCTTGCCTCTCTGCGCTGCTTAAAGGTGAATGGCAAACCAGTGAAGAAAATAACAAAAGCTCATGTGCCAATTGCCACCAATAATGTCTCTCCTGAATGACTCTGAGACCTGAGGAAAGGATACTAGTATATAAATCCCAATTCAAAGTCCTTTTTTTTCCCCCTTTGAGCTTGCAATTCACCTTCCATATTCTTTTCTTCGCTTCATTTGCTTCAAGAATCTTCAGATTTCTTGAGTTAAAGAATGATCATCTCTTGCCAACCCTTCTCAGCCGTATCTGCAAATAAGAAAAGAACACAGACAGCATGTTAATCCTGTGTCCTGATAACATAAGAAAATAGAGATGCATATCCTGTATGTTTCTTGATGACCTGAGGGGAGCATAGGACTGAAGCTTACCTTCAGAACCCACCTCTATGCGTGGAAGTAGGGCAACCTCTTTCCCTGCCTATGGGCATCATCAATTAGTTTTACATATCTTACTCAAAAACATCACTTCTCTTTGTGACTTCACTTTGCCTTCTGTCTGACACTGAACTTGTCTCATCTTCAGCTTATTTTAACTTGGACAAATCCATTTAGTATGCATGCAAGCAGCCCTATCAAACTTAATTGGAAGGACAGCAGCAATCTCTTCTGATGTTACCTAATGCTGACATCTTAGCAATGCTATATATAAACTGCCTTACATTGCAACACTGTCTGCATTTTGAGTGTGTAAGATGACATGTCTTAGTGGACCATTTGTAACTCTACCTCTTATATTCATCTCTAAAACTGTAATTTTTGCTCACTTCCAAGATAAACTTCTTATTTGAAAAAGTCTGCCTTTGCTTCCATAAGAAAACCCCAAAACTTGATCTTCTGCAGCTTTGCTGGGATTGAGTTCCTATGTTGCTGTTTTAAAACTTACCATATCACGAGAAAGGTTTTCTTCCTCTCTTAATCACCTATGTTGCTGTTTTAAAACTTACCATATCGTGAGAGGTTTTCTTCCTCCTTTAATCCGAAATGGCAGCACTGCTTTCTATCATTTAGCCTTGAGACTTTTCCTCTCACTTTTCTAGTTGATAAAAATGAAAGATTTCTTCAACGGATGACTGCAACAAAGTTTTTTCTATCTATTAACTGTGTGCAACCTGGACGTAAACCTGTGCACATGTTCTCTAACAAAATGCATGTTCACAGATTTGTGCAGGTCACAAAGATGTTGTGTGTTTTAAAACTCCCTGATGTCACCATGGTCAACTGAATTATGTTGGAAAATCCTACTCTTTGCATCTGCAAAGAGAAACCACTTCTTAAGGTGAGTATATTTGTAGCTTAAGGATGGAGGAGGATCAGAGCACCTGTGGTGTTGCACGGAGACAGGATTTGGAAGACCTGCTCTGGGTTTTGTCTTCCCTTTGGTGTGGTGGAGCTGATGGATCAGTGGTTTTTGGTAGCTCCACCAGTCCAACACTGCTCCCTTCTTCTCCCTCCCCAAGAAGGGCAGCGCTCAGTAGCTGTCTGTTTTTGGTAGCTCCACCAGTCCAACACTGCTCCCTTCTTCTCCCTCCCCAAGAAGGGCAGCGCTCAGTAGCCGTCTTGTGCTGCTGCAGTAGTAGCCAGGTGGAGCTGATGGATCGGCGGTTTTTGGTAGCTCCAAACTGTTTTTGGTAGTCCAACACTGCTCCCTTCTTCTCCCTCCCCAAGAAGGGCAGCGCTCAGTAGCTGTCTTGGTTGGCTCTACTGTAGCTCTGCAGGCCAGTGTGAGGGGTCAGTTCCCTCTGCATGGGCTGCGTACTAGGGAAAAAATGGATTTTCATAGCTTTGGGAGGCTTTCTTCATTCAGAAGAGAAGCTCCAAAGTAACTGAGATATATTGATATATTTTGTTTGTTTTGTTTTTCTCCCCAGCCTGACAGTGCATATCAAGGGGGCGTGTTTTTTCTCACAGTACACTTTCCAACAGACTATCCTTTCAAACCACCAAAGGTAAGTCCTTTCTGTCCAAATGTATGCATTTTTTTGGTCAAAGCTCTCTTTTTGTGTCTTAGTCCTTTGAGGCTTAATTTTGGAAGTTACAAGGAGAAAGACCAGCAGTAGGGTACATGTTTATAGTGGATGAACAGGTAAGACTGTACAATAGCTCGTGTCAGCAGATGCAGCATGACTAGAACTGAAGGGACAATGTTAAGGGTTCCAAATGTAATAAACAGATTTTGATATTACTTGCTTTTTTTTATTTATTCCAGATTGCTTTTACAACGAAAATATACCACCCAAACATAAACAGTAACGGGAGTATTTGTCTTGACATCCTGAGATCTCAGTGGTCGCCAGCTCTGACTGTATCTAAAGGTAAACTCACAGATTTGCTCATGGATTTGTGAAACTGCACACACTGCTGTGGTGCTGTGTGGGTTACTGCACTAAGGGTGACAGTGGGAACTCATTTATCCTGCATGTTACAGAAGTGGTATGTTCCATTGGAATTCATGGTACAATCCAAGATCAGTTTATTTGGAGTGTCACATCATATTAAATATTATGTGCATGGTGATGAAAAGTTCTAAAACAAATTGAGGAAGATAATAGATGTCAGATTAGCCTGATATGCAACTTCTGGATTATAGCTGACTGCATGCAGAACTGAGGAGAAACTGGTGAAGAGAGCTTCAAAATCAATTTTGGATGTAAATGGAAGATACCATACTGATGCTTGTGGGCTTACCTGATTGCTTATTGATGGTTCTTTGGGTTGCCTGAGCTGAGCATCCTTGTGTGGGTTAAGGTCTTCACTACGCTTTATTTTAAAATGAGATAAATTCTTCTGGTTTGCATTCCTCTCTAAGATGAATATTTTAAAATGTATCTGCTTTCAAAGTAATCAGTAGAAGATTTATTAAAATGTTCTAGTCCTGTACTTAAATTTTCTCTATTTGAGCACTGTAGATTTTTGGAACATTGAGGTTACAGTTTTGTTGTAGGCATTTTATGTCACTTCTTAAAAGCACCTTAAAATGTGGGTGCTAGCATTGTTTTTTCTCACCCATCTTCAAAATGCTTAGTCCTCACGTGTCTCAAAAGGTTAAACAGTATCACATCTTGCTTGTGTGCTTGAAAGCTCTCTTAAACCATGTGTCCTTTTTTAGAATAGTGTCATTGCTTTTGGTGTACACACAAGGAAAAAATGTTAGTCTTTGTCCAGTGGAAATTGCTCTGTGCAAGCACAATTGCTGTACCTCCTTGGAAAAGCAACTTCTGCTCATGCATAACCCTGTGCAGTAATCTCACAAGCAAAATAAAATCTAAGTTTTACATCTAAGTTTAAAAATGAATCTGATGTAGTTGTTGAAGACATGAGTTACTACCGTGTGTAGTCAGTATTAACTTTCCACAGAAATTGATTATTTTATTGCTGAGAATAATTGTCTTGTTTCTAGTTATTTAGAAAGTATTTAGCAAATGAGAGTTGGTACTTAACAGTTTGCATTTACAACTGAAAATTCTTTAAGTTTTTAGATCTTCAGCATTTTTCTGTGTCTTTACATTTTCAGTGTTCCTTCAGTTATAAAGAGGAGCAGTGTGCTGGTCTTAGGTGTTCTGTTTTCATGTGCTTTTAAGGTGCTTGCACATTATATATTTCATAAACTGGAAACTGGCTTAGTGACTCATGGAAGTTTCCCCTTTATAGTTCTTGGTGTTTTTTGAATCAAAGGATTACAATCTATGACTCTGGTGTGACTAAATATTCTAACCTGATTTTTCTAATATTACTGGTGTTATTTGGCACTTAGTAAAATGAAATATGTCAGTATCAAGTGGTCATACTTGCCACAGCTGAAAATAGATTCTGTGTTCTTTGTAACAAGACAAAGCAAGGAAAAAAAAATCCATTCTATTCGTTCCCTTGATCATCTTCATAGCCCTCCACTGGTCGCTGTCAGTAGTTCCCTGTCCTTCTTGAACTGGGGGCCTTAGAACTGGACCCAGTGCTTCAGATGGGGCCTCCCCAGGGCAGAGCAGAGGGGCAGGATGACCTCCCTTGACCTGTTGGCCCTGCTCTTTCTGATGTACCCCAGGATGCCATTGGCCTTCTTGGCCACAAGGGCCCATTGCTGGCTCATGGGCAACTTGTTGGATCTGGAATTCCAACTTGTTGGAATATGGAATTATAAATGAATACCTGCATATGATACTGATGAGGTATTTTCCCAAAGTGGAAGTCAGACTTCTATCAAATTGAGTGAAACATTCATATAAAGGAAAGAATAACTCTAGGCACAAAAGTGGAGAAGAATATGTAAAAAAAGAGTAATATTAAAAATACTATCTTGAATAATTGTAGATGGAAGGGCTTCGCTTGATCAAACATTTATAGGGAACTATGTACTCTGTAGTTTGTTGAATGTTCATAGGTTAAAACATGGGAGAGATCATTACAAAAGGTACAGGTCCATGGGCTGCAAGTTCTCTAGGCAGTGTCAGGTGGTGTTAACTTACAACCTAGAAAAATGGTGCTGTATAAACATTTCTAAGCAGAACTACTATGTGAAAGCTTAATACTAATATGTATTCTCTTTCCACTCTCCCTTCTACCACCCTTCTTCACTGTACTGGCATATATTAAAGGATTATAAAAATAAGGTAACCTAACTTGCTTAATCTAATGTCTCTTTTATTTAGTTTTATTGTCCATATGCTCCTTACTTTGTGATCCTAATCCAGACGATCCGTTAGTACCGGATATTGCACAGATCTACAAGTCAGACAAGGAAAAGTGAGTATGACATACGCATATTTGTGTGTTATCTGCTATGCACCTTCTGTCTTGACTCTTAAAGACACTCTTTTCATAGATTCCTACAGGATGAGAGTTTTAAATCTGGAAAAATATTGATCAGTGGAATGGCAAGCAGGAAGCTGTAGGCATATACAGCTGTTGGGTACTTTTTTTTACTTAGTTGCAGAAAACCTTCACACTTTTGTGTTGTGTGTTAATATTCGTTGCATGAAAAATCATTTCCCAAATATGGATTGTTGTTACTGTGATACTCTGGTTGTAAAATATATGCCTTTAGTAAGATGTTAGGTGTGAGCAACAAATTGTGTTTTGACACAATTTTATAACTGTAGAATAGACTAATATTCAGCTCTGTTTAGTGCTAAGAACCACTGTCACATGTACTGCAATTTGCAGTGTCTTAAAAAGAAAAAGAACCTCTCTTAGTTTCTGGAACTGCTGTAGACTTTGCAGGGAGTTTCTGATCTTGGGTAGGTAACATGGACAGCATGTAAGTGAAGCATTTCATACCACTGGACCAAACCTGATTTTGATTTGAGGAGTTTTAACTCTAAAAGTACTATACTGACTAAACATCTCTGCTGGGGTCTTGTACTTATAGTGCAGTGACCTGGATTTAGTGATGTAGAAGTTACATGGAAGCCTGTGGTCTCTCCCCCTCTGTATTTCTCCCCCTGAAGTAAGAATTACTAAAATGGTCTTTTTCTGACAGTTGGGTGTCCGACACAATCAACTTGTGTAGCCCACTCGTGAAGTGCTTGACCTCTGGGGCTTGTGCTGCAAAGCAGACTGTGTTCAAATTGAGGATATTTTGCTTCAGCTTCTGCCCTTTTGTGTCTCAGCTTTTGTCCATCCACTTACTTAATAGTGATTTTGGTGATTGTGCTTCCTGCTTTTGAAGGCAGTGAACAAGGGCTATTTCTCTTATCTCCAAAACTTGAAATTTAATCATTGCTGGTGAAAGTGAGAGAATGTGTAGTCTTGACAATAGCTTTATCTTCTTGTCAGGATCACTGCTTAAATTATTTTAATCTCAGTTTGGATTTAGGAAATGAAAGGTAAGGCTGGTTACCCCTGAGCATTTTACTAGAAGTAAAAATACTTTACTAGAAGTAAAAATGCGAAGACTTGCCCGGTAGCATATTCTTAAGAACAAAACCAGTTAGTACAGGAGTTGCTAGACTGATCTTAAGAAATGGATTTAAAAAATGTCACTATTTTCTCTGGAGGACCCCAGGGAAAGTGAATCTAGTCTGAAGAGTGGAATGTAACAAATGTGAGGACTAGAGGGAAAGTTATTGACTCCCTAAGGACACTTACCTTTGGGAGTGCTAGTCAGCTTCATAGCCTAAGGAAAAGACCAAAGACTTAAAATGCTTTTCAGGAAATTTTCGTTTCAAGTTCTGAAATGTAGAATGGAGAATAAATAAAAAAAAAAATCACTGTGCCTTTTATCCCCACCCTTTCCAAACCCATTTAATTATAGTGAATTTTATGCAACTAGAATGAGCTTTGTCAGACTGTTAATAGTGTACGCATTTAGGAATAATTGACAATAAATTCCTGTTAAGGTACAAACAAGGGAACTGGTTAAATGCCAGTTAAGTATGTCCAGTGATACGCCTTTTAATACAAACCCCTGAGACTGGTTTTGAGTCTGAATAGCTTTGCCTGGGTAGCCTTAGGAACTAAATATGCAGTCAGTGGGTTTCTTGGCTTTCAAACAACATTAAAATAGTCTAAACCAGTATTAAGAGGTGAAAAGCTCAATGACATCTGTGTTGAGTAAGTATGTGGCCATTGTCAATGTATCACTAACAGCTCTTCACTGTTATGCCTTTTTTCTGCACGTACAGATACAACAGATATGCAAGAGAATGGACTCAGAAATATGCAATGTAGACATCAGAAGACTTTTTCCTATACCACAGTGTACTGTAAATTCTAGGGGTTTTCTCAAAATTAGAAGGAAGTGGAACACCGATTTCAGTGTATCATGATGCCCCTTGAATTTTTTTTCTACCCATGTAAGTGTGTTTCTGGAGCAAGGGAGAACAAACTTCCAAAAATAAACTTAGACTGTGATACGAATATTTATCCTCTTTGTATGCTTTGCAGAAGACATTTATTATGGTTTTTAAGAGTTGGACATCTATATCTCCAGACTACGAGATCCATAATGCAGTTGTAAAGCAACCAAATTATTTTTGCTGGAAAAAGTAGCTGGTTTTATGTGACGAATACTGTATGTGTGTCCTTTAAAGTATGTTGTCTGTTTCATAAGTGTGTTCAAATTTCATTTTGTTAGTTCACTTATATAATTTGTTGGGTTTTTTTACTTGTATAGACTAAATATTTTATTTACCACGTAAGTCAGTTCATTTTAGACTTACTTGCTTGTGCACAGTATTGACAAGATACAACTGCTAGTAATAAAAAATAATTGGAGTATCCCGCCCGATAGGATATTCTGAAGACTGACTGCAGATATCTGAAAACCTAAAATGATCTTTGCACTGTAATTCTTTGTATGTTGATTATGGAGAAACACTTGGTTTTGATTCTGTTGCATACTTGACTTTAATTTTATTGCAATGTGAACTAATTGCACTGCTATGTAGAAAGATACATAACCCTTTTGTTGCTGTTCACAAATGAGTTCTGACATGTGGGCAACGTAACACTATCACAGACCTTTTACAAATCTAAATGTAGCCTTTTCCATATAAATAAAATGCGTTTTCTACTACTTGTCTTGGCTTTTTGTTTTTTTAAACCATGCATATCCTTAAAGTGCTTGTTCTAACACTAGAGAATCAAAATACTACATGTGCATGTGTCTTGTAGACAAAAGAGAGAACCGAGCTGTGCAGAGTGTACTACTTGGAACTGTGTTGCAATTAATTTTTATGCCAGCTTCAGCCTAATTGATTTAGCATGCTGCGCCCATGGTTTTATATAGAATTTCAACTAGTTTAACGACGTGTTACATCTCTGTTAATTTCTGGAGGAAACACCACAGGTGTTTGAAGGTCAGGCACTTCAGCTGAGGTGATGTATTTGTAATATCAGAATTGTTGCATTTGCCACTAACTTTTCCATGACCTGGTGCTTCAGTTGCTTCAGACTGTGCATGTGGAAAAACCAGGAGTGCTGGAGAGGGGCAGCCTTTTCTTAAAAGGTAGAAGAATTTCCATTTCCTACTGTCTACTCTTACGGAATATCTGAAAATAAAAGTGTGATTCATGTTTTTCTCTG
Source organism: Calidris pugnax (assembly GCF_001431845.1). Taxonomy (NCBI): domain Eukaryota; kingdom Metazoa; phylum Chordata; class Aves; order Charadriiformes; family Scolopacidae; genus Calidris; species Calidris pugnax. Next base: position 10,380,737 of record NW_015090828.1, on the reverse strand, counting down.
TACCTTGCCCATGAAAGAAAAATGACTTGGGAAATTTGTTGTCATAGAATACACTTCTAAGGCTGAAAATATTCAGGTGGTTTTTTTTTCCTGTGATGAATGCCAGACTGGATTTTGGGTTGTGGGTGGGAGGTGTGTGGGGTAGGAGCTGTTATTCCTACACATGGAATACTGTTACCTTCATTCTTGCTCAATTCTTGGTCATGGATGGGGAAAATGTCTTCTGTCCTACCCCTTTTATCTATGATGTACCCATGAGTTTTTGATACAAAAGCTTGGTGGAGAGCAGCTCTATCCATCTTAAAATACCCTTGTTCACCCTAAATTGCAATGTTGGGGGGTTGTTATTCAGAGGGGTGCTTCGTTACACTTGATCTAGGCCAATGCAGCAAGGAAGGCAAAGCCATTGTGTGTTTATTGCTGAAAGGGTGGCAGGAAACCTTGACTGTCAGAATGTGTCCCCAGAGATTTTATTTTATTTTATTTTATTATTTTATTATTTTTTTTCCCTAGATGGGTAGTATTACATCTGTACTAGAAACTATTTAAATATTTGCAATATCTGTGTTTCTGAGCTGTGTGAAACTGGAACTTTGGCGTGCATCTCGGAATACTACTCCATTTCTTGTGATTTGCCGATTTTTTTTTTTTTTTTTTTTGTTTGGGATCATTTAAAAACACTTGTACACTTTTTTTTCTGCCATGTGCCACGATGACTTCCCATCACGGTGTGAGACCAGCAGGATGACAGGAAAAAACGATGGAGGAGGAGTGAGGCCCTTCTGCCTACGGTCTATTGATATACTTTAAAAAAAGAAAAAAAATACTGGATTTTGAGCCTATGAAGCCTTTGATTGTTGGGATCTGCCTTTCTGCTGTTGAAGAGTTGAAGTTGCTGTTGATCTGTGAGATCTCACTGATGGTGAACACCATCTCTGGTTGTACTCCGTCAGTGTTAATGCTGGTTTAATATGTTAATACGATTTTAAGGCAGAATAAAGCGATTGTAGTGAGGCTACACCATCCCTGCCTCTTTCCTGGATGGGGAAAAAATCACCTTTTCTCTGCCTCCTTTTTCCCCCTGCAGCCCTGCTCCCGGGGGCAGTGTCACCGGAGCTGCTCCCAGCTGAGAGGCAAAAGGGGTGAAACTACTTGGTTGTTGTTGTTTAATCAACTTCTCCTTCATCAATTTCCCATTTCTGTATTCTTTTCGCCCAATAAACGTGCCACAAACCCCTCGCGTCCCTCTGTTTTTAACCCTGGGGGTCACCTTGGCCCGGGTGGCCTTTCCCGCCAGGAGGGGCGGGGCGAGGGTGGCGGGGGGGAAGCTCGGTAACCGGCGGTTACCGTGTCGGTAACCGGCGGTGCCGTTGCGTGCAGGGCCTGCGGCGGCTCGGCGGAGAGGGGCGTCGTGAGGGGGATCAGCTCGGAGGAGCGCCCGAAGCGGCCTCTCACGGCCTATTTCCGATTCCTGAAGGAAAACCGCCCGGCTTTCAGGCAAAAGAACCCAGGTACGCCTCCGAAAGGAAAATCCGCCGCCTGACAGAAAATTTTAGGCTTTTAAACCAAAACAAAACCACCCCCAAAATCCATGTTTGCGGCCTGAAGGGAAGGAAGGGCTTAAAAATACAAAAGTCTTAGCGCCGGAGGTTCTGTCATAAAGCTCCCGCCGCTTTTAGCTACCGGCCGCCCTTTCCCTCAGAACGCGTGAGGTAAAAATTAAACTGGAATAAGGGCTTTGTCAAACCGAGTGTCGTAAAGTCCTTTACCCCGCGCCCGGGAGGCCCGACCCACCCTGCACCGTGAGGTAAAGGCGGTGTCGCCGCGCCTCTCGGCTTCCCCTTCTGCACTTCACAACTCAAAAAAAGTCAACGTTTCCACCTAGCTTTAAAAACGTTTGAGGGAAAAAACTCCCCTCGGCGATACGTGCTTGTGGTTTTCGGTCATTTTTAAGCCTGAGTGCATTTGAAGCGTGCTGCTGTCGGCACAACGAGCTGTACGTGGGTTTGCTTCCATGCTGAATAATTTAAAGACTGCACCTACTGGAGGTACTCGGAGTATACGGGAGAAAAAAACAAAAGGTTTTCTGTGGATATGTTTAATTTACCATCCGAAACTTCATTTATAGGCAGTGCTGCCACCCCTGCTGCCAGAGAGCAGCAAAATGGAAAGCTGGGCTGGTTTTGAAAATTCTGTTGAAATATAGGGTAAAACGTTTAAAGAACTGTGGTCATATTGGGCAGGGAGGTGAATTTAAGGAGGGAAAACCACTGGATACCCAATTTTTCTCCGTAGTTCAAGAGCTTAATAGTCTGAAAGGTGAGGGACTGAACTTACCGAGGTTATTGTAGTTAGGGGCCAATATGTTTGTAGAGGAAAAAGATCCTAGTGACAGACTTCTTTGAGGAAAAATGGAAGCAGCTTGCCAAAGATACAATATCAAACTGTTATTTTCTTGCTGTTTCAATGTACAGAAATGAGCAACATGGAGCTGGTTAAAAAACTGGCAGGTGCTTGGAAGGAGTTACCAGCGTCCCAGAAGCAGGTAAGTTTGTATCTTTGCCCCCCTGTGCTTTGGACTCTGCGGAGCCTTTTGTGGGTGTTTCACTGGATTTGGTGTCCTCTGTGCTTGTTGTGTTGGGCTGTGGGGTTTTTCTCTTCTCGGTTGTTCTTTTTAAACAACAATTAAAAAGCACTTGCATACAAAGGTTCAGTCCTGAAGAGAATTGGGAGCTTTGAAGGGCTCGGGGGAAAATACTTTGATACTTTTGCACATGACCTTACTTTTAGCATTTTTAATCTGTTGCCAGAGAAGCCAAAAAAGAGACAGATCTGGCTCTGTGCAGCTGTGGGGCTGGGAACCAGTATCTCAGGTTTTTCTGAATGGTAATTGTTTGTGTGTGTGCGTTACCTGTAGAATAACATCACTGTTGTAAAGTTGTTCTGCTTTCACGTGCACAGGTTAATTTTATTTTATTTTTTGAGATTAATTAACCTCAGTTAATTTTGATAAAAGGACCAACATTTTTTTTTTTTCTGTTGATTAGGTAGTAACTAGAGACCTAACGTACAAGTGACTTTCTTTAAGTCTCATCTAACTTATTTTTTCTCATAAGTAGTGAAGTTTCTTTGGAATTGGACGTTTCAAAGGCTGATGTAAAACAACTCTAAGTTGCTCACTAATATTATAGCAAAGTAGTGATTGTTCTTCCTGGATTGCAGTTAGCAATTAGATTCAGTTAGGAAATTGTGATTTTCTAGCAACTAGTCATTTTTGTCTTTGTTGAATAGAATTGAAGTGCTCATCTGTCCCTTCTGGGCTTCTGGCTCTATGTGCCTTAGTATAAAATAAGCTTTTTCATTTCTGTGTCTGAAATGGAGAAGAGGATGGGGATTTTTCAGGTCTGGTGGGTGCTTGGCAGCCTGGCTCGGCTCTTCTTGGCCTCCTGGTACCAAGACCATGATTTTATGATGCTCTTGTACCCGTTACTGGCCAGTCCAGGGATGTGTCCGGTGACTGGAGACCTCGTGTGCTGCAGGGGTTCTGCACGCTTTGAGTAGTCATTTCAACCAACCTTCTGTCTTGTTTGGAAGATTGATGGTGCTTTGAGCTGCATCTGAAGATTTGCCTGATGTTATTGGATTAGCAGAGATAATTCTTGGGAAGAGCCCTGGTTTTCAACCTCGGTTCCTCTGAATCCATTCCGCTAATCAAACGGATCTGAAATTTTACTTTAAAAATGTTATGTTCCAGCAGTAGTCTGTAATTTATTGGAAGTGTTAACTTGTTGAATGGTAGGATGCTTCTGAGTGAGAGCCTCTGTTGAAGGTCGGTGATTGTTTGTGTTGCAGGTTTATGAGGACGCCAGGAAGACAGACTGGCAGAAGTACTCGGAGCAGCTGGCGGCGTACAAAGCACAGCTGAGTCCAGCCCAGGCTGCAGCTCTGAAAGAAGAAAGGAGAAAAAGACTGGCAAAAAGAAGATCATTCAGGGCAAAAAGAGTAAGTATTTTGAAGTTCAAGTGTCTTTTCTTTCAAGGAACCCAAAGTCTCTTTGTCTAGAGTAGAGTCGAGGAATGTTTAGAATTAGAAAAGCCACTCTCGGAATATAGAAAAAAAACCCAACCAAACCACAAACCCTGAACAGAATTCCCTGGATTGTAATAATTGCTGGTGTTAGCAGTTATTTTATTATTTTATTTACCAGTTATTTGGCTTTCCTGCACTTTAAGCCCAGAACTAGTACATAGCTTTGTGCTCCCAGGGAGCATCCCTGTGGTTTTTTAGTTCCTTTTCCTAAAGTTTTCTTGAGGAGCAATAGGTAATAAAAGACTTTTGAACCAGCAGCACTTGCTTTGGTTGGGAAGACATCCAGAAATAACTTTTCACAAAGGCCTTCACTGTCCTCTACGAAGTAGAAGCTGCTTGAAGTAGCATTTTTGTCCTTCCTTCCTTTGGATTCTGCCCCTTTTTTACCTGTGTAGCTGCTGACATGATGAATTAGGCCTGTGCAGAGGCGCCTCTGAGTCTGATTTTTGTATAAAATACAAAGACAAATGTTAAGTCTAGTTTTGGAAGAGTGCATGCATAGGAGATTGAATAACTTTTCTTGTTGTTTTTAAAGGAAATGACTGTGCTTGGAAAACCCAAAAGACCTCGTAGCGGCTTTAACATTTTTGTGTCAGAAAACTTTCAAGAAAGTGAGGGTATTTCACCTGCGGTAAGTCAGGAAAGGGTGTTATTTAAAATAGATCGATTGTATTCAGAAAATCTGGTTTAGATTCTGTGACTTTCAAAGAAACTCTTCATCAGTTCAGTATCTGGGTTTTGCTTTGCTTAGGTTATTTTTTTTTAGGCTGTGGTGAACTTCTGGCTGTGCTGCTGGTGGGGTGTCCTGTGCGAAGTGCGTGTGGGATCCAGATTTAAAATATTTGCACTGGTTTTTGCACTTCAGCATTACAGACTTCATCTGTTCCTTCTGTGAGGAGAGAATTCTACATTTCTTTGTTCTGGTGAAGAAATAAGTTCGTTTTTCAAATGGTTGTGGTGGTCTGCTGCCCTTTCTGTGGTGTGTTGTGCCTCCTGTGGCATGGTCAATGTTGTGGGACACGCAAGGACTCCTCAGCAAAGTCACACGTTCCACCCTACACTGCGCTTTGGGGTGATTGAAGTTATGCTGGTGGATTGCTGTGCTTAGATTCATAGAATTGTCCAGGTTGGAAGGGACCTTTAAGATCATCTAGTCCAACCATCAGCCTAACTCTGATAAAAACCATCACTAAACCATGTCTCTAAGCACTAGGGCAACCTGTCTTTTCAATCCCTCCAGGGATGGGGCCTCAACCCCTTCCCTGGGCAGCCCATTCCAAGGCTTCAGAACCCTTTCCCTGTCAACATTTTCCCTACTCTCCAATCTGAACTTCCCCTGGTGCAACTTGAGGCCATTTCCTCTTGTCCCATCACCTGGGACTTGGGAGAAGAGACCGACCCCCCCTGGCTACACCCTCCTTTCAGGGAGTTGGAGAGAGCCAGAAGGTCTCCCCTCAGCCTCCTCTTCTCCAGGCTCAACACCCCCAGCTCCCTCAGCCTCTCCTCAGGAGACTTGTTCTCCAGACCCCTCACCAGCTCCGTTGCCCTTCTCTGCACCCGCTCCAGCCCCTCAAGGTCTTTTTTTTGTGGTGAGGGGCCCAAAACTGGACCCAGCCCTCGAGGTGGGGCCTCCCCAGTGCCCAGGACAGGGGGACCATCACCTCCAGAGTCCTATTCACCTGAAGCACTGAACACCTCCCCTGTCTGCCTGATTAGTATGTTCGTTAAGCCTATGCATTTAGTCAGCACATCAGGATGGTGGAAATAAAAAGCTGAGGAGCAAACCCTGCAGAAGGCAGGTGTCTCCAGTCCTCTGAGGCCCCTTTGACACCCAGGTAGCAGAACCCCCTGAAGCTGTACAGAGTTTCCAGAGAAGGAAAACCCCATCAGCTGTTCCGTGTGTCCACCCCTTCCTGCTTATTTTATCTGTAAATGTGGCTCAGGTGATGCCCAACGACCGGGTTAACTCTGTCATTGATTATTTAGCCACATTAAGAGGGTGGGGTATTAAGCCCCTGTGACTTTGTGCTTTTTTTCATGGGTTTATACTTGGTTTTTATTGTCGTGGCATTGATCTGTAACGCTCTGTGGTCAGGCTGCTGTTAAAATAATCCTAATATTTTGCATATTTTCTCTCCTGTAGGCAAAGCTGAAGCACTTATTCGATACCTGGAGAAAACTGTCCAGTTCTCAGAAGCAGGTATGTCCGTGGATTTTGATGGGGCTCTGATCTAATCACAAAATGACCAAATGAGTCCAAATTAGTACATTCATACAAAATCTTAAACTCAGTTGTTCAAAATATAGTAGTGAGGAAAATACTCCGAGATGTTAGTTAGATGTTAGATGCGTCTCAAGGAAGATTAGTCATTAATTTCATTCCAGGAGTCACCATTTCTTTCACAGCGAAATGTGGGTGTGTAGGATAGGACAGCAGTCCTGTGTGCTTGGAAATGGACACGGAGGGGCATCTAGGGAGGAAGGTGGAATCATTTGCAAACATTGGATTTGTTTTCCAATAACAGTTAATATTTTTAAATGCCAGCACAGTACATTGGTGCTCATGGAAAGGTGCTTGACAGCTAAAAGCAGCAGAAATCTATCCTGGGGAGATAACTTTCTGCCAGCTTTCTTGGTGTGTTGAAATACGAGCCTGCAGAAGTGTATCTGAAAATATCTACTGAAATAGAATAAACCTCCAAATTTGCAAGTGTTTTCTACTCTTCTGTCCTTCCTCCTCAGTGCTCTTCTAGATTGGTTTTGAAGGTGTACTTGGAGCACACACAGGGTTCACCTTCTTCCTGCAGGGAAAAAAAGATTGAAATAGTTGTGGAGAAATACCTATTCTGCATAGATATAGGGTGATAGAATACCCTATATATATATATATATAAGTATATATATATATGTGTGTATATAAATACATTTATATATATAAATATATATATTAAAATACCTATTCCTTACATAATCTAGCTCTCTCAAGCTAGTACTCCAAAAACCTTAGTTGCTAGTAATAGTATTGAATACACTTCCTCTTCAGGACTGAGTGTGAGTTAACACAACCAGAATTCAATGATAAGGTTTTTCTATTTTTGTGTAAGTTTGATGTGGGGTTTTTTTGTTAATTTGCTAGAGGTGAAAGTGAACGCTTGGGATGCTGTTATGGTTTGAGGAACCCACAATTTATTGCTGTTTAGACAATTATTCTATCACCCGATGACCTCTCCCCATCCAGGAAGGGGAATCGGGGAAAAAAGAGGGAAACCCAAGGCATTATTAGCATTATTATTATTAATTATTAGCATTATTAATGTTAATTCTATTAAATCTGTTTATGTTATTGAAATATATATGTTTATACTATTGAAACATAAACAGATTTAATAGAATTAACATTAATAATGCTAAAGGAAAAGTATTGATTCTGATGGCAAAATAAAATATAAAAGGCTTCTACTGGCCCAATTCTACCAGGAAGAAGGCGTGCACTCCCAGCAGGGACAGCAAATGAAGAGAGAAAATTCCTCAGCAAACTTTCTAATTCATATTGAATGTGAGGTTTGTGGTATGAAATAATCCTGTTGGCCAGGTTGGGTCAAGTGCCCAGGTCTCGCTCCTCCTCATCCCTGCACCTGGGGAGCTCAAAACAGTGAGACCTTGAAACCCACAGAGTGTGGCTGGCTATGAAGTAAATATTTTCAGAAATACACTAGAGTCTTCTGAAAGTGCATTTTGCCAGGCATTTTCTGGGGTCCATCAGGAAGAGTGTGAGCAGCAGGTGGAGGGAGGTCATCCTGCCCCTCTGCTCTGCCCTGGGGAGGCCCCATCTGGAGCACTGGGACCAGTTCTGGGCTCCCCAGTTCCAGAAGGACAGGGAACTGCTGGAGAGGGGACAGCAGAGG
>NW_015090828.1:10370245-10372462 GCF_001431845.1 Calidris pugnax | reverse complement strand
GTTCCTGTGGGACCTGCTCTGGGTGGACCTGCTCTGGCAGGGGGTTGGACTAGATGATCTCCAGAGGTCCCTTCCACCCCCACATCATTCTGGGATTCTGTGAAAGGGGTCCTGTGTCACTCAAAGCAGGACAGATGTGCACTGCGTGTGTCTTGGTCTGAGTGGCCTTTGTATGAAAGGGGAGGATGTGGCATGGCAGTTATCTCCACAAAGCCCGTTCCCTAACTGTTGGTTCTCCTCCAGCCATACCTGCAGCTTGCCGAAGATGATAAGGTCCGGTACGAGAATGAAATGAAGTCCTGGGAAGCGAAAATGGTCGAACTGGGACGCGAAGACCTGGTACGTTCCACAAAGGCAAGGCCAAAAAAGAATCCTGCTGAAACCGAAGCGGCCAAAGCTTCCTCACATGAAAGAAAGGCAAAATCAAAGTTGAAAAAATCAGAAGAATAAAATGGTTAAGTATTTTGTATTGACTCCCCTTTGGCTGTCACGTCTTTATCCTGCGGTGTTCGTGCTGCAGTCAGCATTAGCACTGGGACGTGGAAGCCCCCGAGAAGGGGTCTGCTGGAGAAGTCAATGAGGTGATCAGGTAAGAGAGTTCAGCGTCTCTCAGGAGCGACTGCAGCCATCGCCGCGGGGGTGGCCTCCGCTCTCCAACCCCAACCGGTTAATCAAGCTGTGAATAGTGATACTGACATCAGCAGAGCTGTCCAATAACGGTAGATAACAGCTAGCTTTTTTTTAAGATATTTTTTATGAAGAGTGAGAATATTCTACAATGTTACCATCCAAATTCTGTAAATAAGAGCTGAAATCCGAGTTGATGCTGCTGTGTTTTATTCCCTCCACGGTATGGGTTGTGTTCTACATTTCATCAAAAAGGCACAAGAAATGGAAAATGCTAACTCTTATTTTATGGATCTATCTCTTTTGTACGTGTCCATCTGTGTGTACCACTTACATTGCATTGAATTAAAGACCGTCTGAGTTTTGTAAAAACATATCTTTATTGGACTTTTATTCCATGGTTTTGTTTGGATACATGCAAACACTTTTGCCTTCCCGCTGTCACATTGGGGACGGGCTGGAAGGAAAAGAAAATGTGTGAACTGCCAGAGCTTTGGTTTTAATGTAATAAATATCAGTATTTTGAAGAGCTGATTGATTTTTAATTTTTTTTTTTTTATCTGGGGTCCGCGTGTTTTAACGAAAGTTTCAGAGACTTTCTATTTTCTATTTTTTCTATTGACTTTCTATTGTGGAGAATCTGTATGCTTAGAAAGCAGGCGAGCAGTGGATTCCATCCATCCCTGAACGACCCACAGCTTGTTTACCCATGGGAAGTGGAAAGCTGAATAGGAGTACTTTGCCATTTTTTTCCTTTTTTTATTTTTTTTATTTATTTTACTGATAGTAACTGTACCTGAGCGCTTCTGGCTTTCCTACTTTGCAGAAAACATAGAGTTCGCAGGCGGGGGGCTCTCTGCCCACCTCCCGCCTTCTTCCCCTTCTCCTCCTCACATTAATCCCGCAGGAGCCCTCCCCGGCTGCCAGCGGAGCGCGGGTCGCGCAGGTTTATGAAGGATAAACCTGAAAATTCCCCTCAGGGGGCGGCCCCAAATCCCGCCGCCTCCCGCCTCCCCTCAGCGGCCCGCCCGCCCCGTGCGTGCGCGGCACCGCCGCCTCCCGCCCAACGAACTCTCGCGAGATTTGGTTGGGCGGGAGGCGGTGTCGCCGCTGCGCACGCGCGGGCCGGCGGCTGAGGGGAGGCGGGAGGCGGTGGTTGGCGGGATGGGGCTGTTGGAGGAGTGTGAGGCCGCCTTCGGCTCCCCCGACCTCTACCGCCTCCTGGGCGTTCGCCGGGAGGCCTCCCCCGAGGAGATCCGCCGGGGGTACCACCGCGCCTCCCTCCGCGTCCACCCCGACCGCGCCGAGCCCGAGGAGAAGGAGGAGGCGACGCGGCGCTTTCAGGTGAGCGCGGGACGGGAGAGGAGGAGGAGGAGGAGCGCCGAGCCCGAGGAGAAGGAGGAGGCGACGCGGCGCTTTCAGGTGAGCGCGGGAGGGGAGAGGAGGAGGAGGAGGACGAGATGATGTGGGGGCGGTGGCCGACCCTGGCTGGGCTGGACGGACAGACGGACATTCTGACTGACTGACTGGGCTGGAGGGGTGGACTGACTGGGCTGGCTGGCTTGGCTGGAGGGGGGGACAGGGCGGGGT
>NW_015090828.1:10365972-10368483 GCF_001431845.1 Calidris pugnax | reverse complement strand
GGTGGTCGGCGGGATGGGGCTGCTGGAGGAGTGTGAGGCCGCCTTCGGCTCCCCCGACCTCTACCGCCTCCTGGGCGTTCGCCGGGAGGCCTCCCCCGAGGAGATCCGCCGGGGGTACCACCGCGCCTCCCTCCGCGTCCACCCCGACCGCGCCGAGCCCGAGGAGAAGGAGGAGGCGACGCGGCGCTTTCAGGTGAGCGCGGGAGGGGAGAGGAGGAGGAGGAGGACGAGATGATGTGGGGGCGGTGGCCGACCCTGGCTGGGCTGGACGGACAGACGGACATTCTGACTGACTGACTGGGCTGGTTGGCTGGGCTGTGGGCACTGACTGACTGGGCTGGGCGGACGGACGGACGGACAGACTGGGCTGGCTGGCTGGGCTGGGGGGAGCGACAGGGCTGGACGGACAGATGGACGGGCTGGGTTGGACTGACTGACTGGGCTGGACGGACAGACGGACGGGCTGGGTTGGACTGACTGACTGGGCTGGACGGACAGACGGATGGGCTGGGTTGGACTGACTGACTGGGTTGGACTGACTGACTGGGCTGGACGGACCGACTGACTGGGCTGGTTGGCCGGGCTGGGGGCATTGATTGACTGACTGACTGGGCTGGAGGGACTGGCAGGGCTGGACGGACAGATGGACATTCTGACTGACTGATTGGGCTGGACGGACCAACTGGCTGGACTGGAGGGAGCGACAGGGCTGGACGGACAGACGCACGGGCTGGGTTGGACCGACTGACTGGGCTGGTTGGCCGGGCTGGGGACATTGATTGACAGACTGACAGGGCTGGATGGACAGATTGACAGGGCTGGACGGACAGACGGACGGGCTGGGTTGGACTAACAGGCTGGGCTGGAGGGACTGACTAACTGGGCTGGGCAGACTGGGCCAGAGGGACTGACTGACTGGGCTGGATGGACATACGGACTGGACTGACTAGAATGGATGGACGGGTGGGCTGGGCTGGAGGGACTAACTGACTCTGCTGGGCTGGAGGGACTACCTGACTGGGCTGACTGTCCCCCGTGTCCCCACAGATCCTGGGTAAGGCGTACGCCGTCCTGAGCGACGCGGAGCAGCGCGCTGTGTACGATGAGCAGGGCACGGTGGACGAGGAGGGCGAGGCGCTGCGGGGTGAGCGGGACTGGCAGGAGTACTGGCGGCTGCTCTTCAAGAAGGTGAGAGCTGGGCTGGGGTCTGGGCAGTGGGTGCGGGGCCCTGCAGGGCTCCCCTCTGCAGGAGGGCAAGCCCCCCGGGATGGGGAAACCCCCTGCTTCAGAGCTGTAGCCTGTCTCCCTCACGGGCTTCGTGTAAAACACAGGGTTTTCTTACGCTGTCTCTTAAATCCTGGTGAATACATCCTGTAACTCAAGGAGTTTCATCTCTCCGCTTCAGATCACCATAAAAGACATCAAAGACTTTGAAAAGAGCTACAAAGATTCAGAAGAAGAGCTAGCTGATATTAAAGCGGCATACATGGATTTTGAGGGTGACATGGACAGAATAATGGAGTCAGTGTTGTGTGCGGAATACACAGATGAGCCAAGAATCCGGAAAATCATAGAAAAAGCCATTGACTCTGGAGAAGTCCCGTCCTACAAAGGTTTTGTAAAAGAATCCAAGCAGAAAATGATGGCAAGAAAAAGGCGGGTAGGTTACAGCAATCAATCAGGGACCAAAAGGAAACATTATTTATAATAAGCTTTTAATGTCCCTTGATAGAAATAAATGAAACTGTTCTTAAAACAACCGTTTGCCACAGGATTGCTGGGTTACAGATCTTGACTTTCACATTTAGTCACCTGTGTTCTCCACCCCCACCCCACCAAATTGCTGCGAAAGGCTTTTGGAGTTGCAATTTGCTGTCACCTATTACTTCTTTATTTTATTTCGTTATTATATACAATGGCTGAGTACAGTTTAGCATGACCGTTCGTTGATTTACAACGGATACTGGAGTGAAGAAGTGTTCATGGGGTGGGAATCATTGTGCTTGCCTTTTGGCAAGTGTGAAACAACATCCTGGACTAAATGGAAGCTGGGTTCTCCAACCTGGCTTTTTTTAGACACTTTATAGAACACCTTACGTGCACATCACAGTAATCTTTAAATTAAAGAGAATGTAGTAGCTGCTAGGACAAAAAAAGTATGGGTGGGGGGAACAGAGTCGGACATCCCATTCAGCATTGTCAAACGATGCAAAAAACCAAACAAAACACTTGGTAACTACTATACAACTTTGTCAAATAACGTGCAAAATACTTTTTAACAAACTAGTTTGTTATTTTAGGCAGAAAAAGAAGCTAGAGAGGCAGAAAAGGCCAAAGACGAACTGGGCCTTGGTGGAGAAGATGACTTGAAAGCACTGATTCAAGTAAGGCTTTTTGCATCTGTTGAAGATAATTACGTTACTGGCTTATACTTGTATTTTCCCTGAGCATCTTTGTATTTTGGATCCTTGCAACTCTTCAGAGATCCTGAGGTTAAAACTTGACATTAAT
>NW_015090828.1:10357105-10357875 GCF_001431845.1 Calidris pugnax | reverse complement strand
CTGGGCTGGTTGGCCGGGCTGGGGGCATTGGTTGACTGACTGACTGGGCTGGAGGGACTGGCAGGGCTGGACGGACAGATGGACATTCTGACTGACTGATTGGGCTGGACGGACCAACTGGCTGGACTGGAGGGAGCGACAGGGCTGGACGGACAGACGCACGGGCTGGGTTGGACCGACTGACTGGGCTGGTTGGCCGGGCTGGGGACATTGATTGACAGACTGACAGGGCTGGATGGACAGATTGACAGGGCTGGACGGACAGACGGACGGGCTGGGTTGGACTAACAGGCTGGGCTGGAGGGAGCGACAGGGCTGGACGGACAGACGGACAGGCTGGGTTGGACCGACTGACTGGGCTGATTGGCCGGGCTGGGGACATTGATTGACTGACTGACTGGGCTGGATGGACGGATTGACAGGGCTGGATGGACAGATGGACGGGCTGGGTTGGACTAACAGGCTGGGCTGGAGGGACTGACTAACTGGGCTGGGCAGACTGGGCCAGAGGGACTGACTGACTGGGCTGGATGGACATACGGACTGGACTGACTAGAATGGATGGACGGGTGGGCTGGGCTGGAGGGACTAACTGACTCTGCTGGGCTGGAGGGACTACCTGACTGGGCTGACTGTCCCCCGTGTCCCCACAGATCCTGGGCAAGGCGTACGCCGTCCTGAGCGACGCGGAGCAGCGCGCTGTGTACGATGAGCAGGGCACGGTGGACGAGGAGGGCGAGGCGCTGCGGGGTGAGCGGGACTGGCAGGAG
>NW_015090828.1:10331672-10357006 GCF_001431845.1 Calidris pugnax | reverse complement strand
TCGGCGGCGGTCGGCGGGATGGGGCTGCTGGAGGAGTGTGAGGCCGCCTTCGGCTCCCCCGACCTCTACCGCCTCCTGGGCGTTCGCCGGGAGGCCTCCCCCGAGGAGATCCGCCGGGGGTACCACCGCGCCTCCCTCCGCGTCCACCCCGACCGCGCCGAGCCCGAGGAGAAGGAGGAGGCGACGCGGCGCTTTCAGGTGAGCGCGGGACGGGAGAGGAGGAGGAGGAGGAGGCTGGACGGACAGACGGACATTCTGACTGACTGACTGACTGGGCTGGAGGGACCGACTGACTGGGCTGGTTGGCTGGGCTGGGGGCACTGACTGACTGGGCTGGGCGGACGGACGGACAGACTGGGCTGGCTGGCTGGGCTGGAGGGAGCGACAGGGCTGGACGGACAGACGGACGGGCTGGGTTGGACCAACTGACTGGGCTGGTTGGCCGGGCTGGGTGCATTGATTGACTGACTGACTGGGCTGGAGGGACTGACAGGGCTGGACGGACAGACGGACATTCTGACTGACTGACTGGGCTGGAGGGGTGGACTGACTGGGCTGGCTGGCTGGGCTGGAGGGAGCGACAGGGCTGGACGGACAGACGGACAGGCTGGGTTGGACCGACTGACTGGGCTGATTGGCCGGGCTGGGGACATTGATTGACTGACTGACTGGGCTGGATGGACGGATTGACAGGGCTGGATGGACAGATGGACGGGCTGGGTTGGACTAACAGGCTGGGCTGGAGGGACTGACTAACTGGGCTGGGCAGACTGGGCCAGAGGGACTGACTGACTGGGCTGGATGGACATACGGACTGGACTGACTAGAATGGATGGACGGGTGGGCTGGGCTGGAGGGACTAACTGACTCTGCTGGGCTGGAGGGACTACCTGACTGGGCTGACTGTCCCCCGTGTCCCCACAGATCCTGGGCAAGGCGTACGCCGTCCTGAGCGACGCGGAGCAGCGCGCTGTGTACGATGAGCAGGGCACGGTGGACGAGGAGGGCGAGGCGCTGCGGGGTGAGCGGGACTGGCAGGAGTACTGGCGGCTGCTCTTCAAGAAGGTGAGAGCTGGGCTGGGGTCTGGGCAGTGGGTGCGGGGCCCTGCAGGGCTCCCCTCTGCAGGAGGGCAAGCCCCCCGGGATGGGGAAACCCCCTGCTTCAGAGCTGTAGCCTGTCTCCCTCACGGGCTTCGTGTAAAACACAGGGTTTTCTTACGCTGTCTCTTAAATCCTGGTGAATACATCCTGTAACTCAAGGAGTTTCATCTCTCCGCTTCAGATCACCATAAAAGACATCAAAGACTTTGAAAAGAGCTACAAAGATTCAGAAGAAGAGCTAGCTGATATTAAAGCGGCATACATGGATTTTGAGGGTGACATGGACAGAATAATGGAGTCAGTGTTGTGTGCGGAATACACAGATGAGCCAAGAATCCGGAAAATCATAGAAAAAGCCATTGACTCTGGAGAAGTCCCGTCCTACAAAGGTTTTGTAAAAGAATCCAAGCAGAAAATGATGGCAAGAAAAAGGCGGGTAGGTTACAGCAATCAATCAGGGACCAAAAGGAAACATTATTTATAATAAGCTTTTAATGTCCCTTGATAGAAATAAATGAAACTGTTCTTAAAACAACCGTTTGCCACAGGATTGCTGGGTTACAGATCTTGACTTTCACATTTAGTCACCTGTGTTCTCCACCCCCACCCCACCAAATTGCTGCGAAAGGCTTTTGGAGTTGCAATTTGCTGTCACCTATTACTTCTTTATTTTATTTCGTTATTATATACAATGGCTGAGTACAGTTTAGCATGACCGTTCGTTGATTTACAACGGATACTGGAGTGAAGAAGTGTTCATGGGGTGGGAATCATTGTGCTTGCCTTTTGGCAAGTGTGAAACAACATCCTGGACTAAATGGAAGCTGGGTTCTCCAACCTGGCTTTTTTTAGACACTTTATAGAACACCTTACGTGCACATCACAGTAATCTTTAAATTAAAGAGAATGTAGTAGCTGCTAGGACAAAAAAAGTATGGGTGGGGGGAACAGAGTCGGACATCCCATTCAGCATTGTCAAACGATGCAAAAAACCAAACAAAACACTTGGTAACTACTATACAACTTTGTCAAATAACGTGCAAAATACTTTTTAACAAACTAGTTTGTTATTTTAGGCAGAAAAAGAAGCTAGAGAGGCAGAAAAGGCCAAAGACGAACTGGGCCTTGGTGGAGAAGATGACTTGAAAGCACTGATTCAAGTAAGGCTTTTTGCATCTGTTGAAGATAATTACGTTACTGGCTTATACTTGTATTTTCCCTGAGCATCTTTGTATTTTGGATCCTTGCAACTCTTCAGAGATCCTGAGGTTAAAACCTGACATTAATATTAATTATCTATGCGCTTAAATTAGTCGAAGTATGGTATGGGTTTTATTAGCTGCATCTTTTTCAAAATTAACGAAGTTATTCTAATACCCTTACTGCATACACAATGAAAATGCTTCTAGTTGTAGGCAGTGTTAATGGTTGGTTCTTCTCTGAGGGATTCCACGAGGATGTAGAAGTTGATGGGTCTTACTATTTGGGGTTTTTTATCTTGGGGATGGAGGGAAGAAACATACTGCTTACGTTCTGGTTTTTGGAACGTTTTCTGTTTCCTCTTCCTTGTTCTAATACCCTTACTGCATACACAATGAAAATGCTTCTAGTTGTAGGCAGTGTTAATGGTTGGTTCTTCTCTGAGGGATTCCACGAGGATGTAGAAGTTGATGGGTCTTACTATTTGGGGTTTTTTATCTTGGGGATGGAGGGAAGAAACATACTGCTTACGTTCTGGTTTTTGGAATGTTTTCTGTTTCCTCTTCCTTGTTGTCCAGTGGGCAATGTTCATACCTCAAACTGTATTAGAGTTTTGGGTCTAAACTAAAAATTGCTTTGCTTTTTCTAGCTTTATGTAATTGTTTGGTATTTTTTATAGTCACTCTTTACCTCTGTCTGGATACTCTGGAAGTTAGCTATAGAGCTCAGAGTATACAAGTAGGTTTTTGCTTGACAGTAGAACATCTCCTCTATCTTGCATTCCCTGCTTAATATATTCCAAGATTTTATGTATCTTTCTAATTTCAATAGAATAATCTGTATTGGGAAGTAGTAAAAGTTCTGAGGTTGTGGTGTTGTTTTTTTTTCCCCAGAGCAGAAATAAAGATCGAAAAAAGGAAATGGATGACTTTTTGGCCCAACTGGAAGCAAAATACGGGAACAATGCTAAAAAAGGAGGAAAGAAGACCACAGCCAAGAAAGGAAAGAAATAAAGAACTTTGTAGGCTGAAATGTCAGGTATCATTTTCTCGGGGAACATGTGGATTTGGGAGAACTTCAGAGTTTTTCTGGACTGCTGTTTCAGAGTGTGTGTGCGTCAACTTGCTGTGACGGGGGGGTATGACACAGAAGGCATCATGAACAAGGAAGACAAAGCATTCTGGTGCTACTCTTCTAAATCCTTTGGCTGCTCTTCAGTTAAGATCAAACAGATTCTTGACTAGAAGGTTTGTTACAGTAAGGAAGCGGTGTCATGTTTGTGATGCCAGAGTATTTATTAAACTTGTGTTAAAGCACCTTCCCTCCAAACAGCTAATGGGTGTCAGTACAGCTGACGGGTAAAACAACGTCATCCCACACCTTTGAGAAGCTTCAGTGCTGGCTCCTGCAGCTTCTGAGTTGGGAACCCTATCTTTTTGCTACTCACACATTTATATAACAAACCTTCTGCCGTTTTTGAAGGTCTTTGCATTTCAGCTCGATGGGTGTTTTTCAGATATCCCAGTGGTTTTATAAAGATACTTTGGAAAATTGCAGATTTAATAAACGAGAGGGTTTTTTTGCAGAATTCTGTGCCGTGTTGCTTCCCCAGGCCTCTCTGCACTTCCTAAGTCGCTGTTCAAAACAACCTGATAGGGTTGACTCCTCTGACTGATTTCAGTCAAGGAAATACTACACACTCCAGTGACAGCTGAAAATAGGGCTCTGTTGGTAAGTGAGGCGTTGGTGCTGGTGATGCTGTTAGGTGAAAGGACCACCTGGCATTTGGTCTTGGATTGCCCCTGGCAGATGCCTTGGGAAGAAAACAAGACTGCAGCAGATAACTGACCATACAGAAATTCTCTAACATGCTGAGGTGAGGTACTAAACTGAAACATCCACGGAACAGGGGCAGTTCTGTGTATTCCTGGGATTCGTGATGTCCCTTAACGAGGGGTTCCAAAGCTTAGAAACGTACTGTGTGTTATTTCCACAGCGTCCCAGTCAAATCTGCTGTAGGATGGGAGGGATCAGCTACTTCACTGGATGTCAACAGGTCTGTTATCGCAGAAGTGAATTACTTCTGTATGATGCAGAAATACTTTGCTGGCTTTTGCTTCAGCTGTCTTTAAACAACTTGATGTAGCGTGCAGGGTATGAATTTCAAAGGGTGACTAGTTTTCAACTTACTCTAGCTCAAAGGAATGAGGCTGGCTTTATTTTGTGGATCATTTATCAAAGGCTTACGAGCTACAAGGTGACACTTTTGAGCTGAAGGTCCTTATTGCAGCACTGATGTCATTCAGGACCTGACAATTTAATAAAGCTTCCTGGGGGAAGCCAGAGGTAGATGATAACTCTGTTCCCTTTTACTTGGCTGCTTTCAAAAGTTATCCTGACTCAGAGAGTACAGCATATCATTCTGTTGCATAACACATGACCTGAATGTTAACTACAAAAAATAGATCTCTAACAGCCCAGGAGAAGTCTCTCGTGTCAACGATCTGTACAGAAACCAAAAATTACCCAATGGTGAGACTGCTTTCACTTTATTAACACATTGACTCCTCTGGGCTGTAAAATACTACATTACATCTACTAGAAGTCTGTTCATTTGTCTATTTTTGTAACTTTTCTGCATTAGAGCTTTAGAAAAATAGCTTGGTCCCTGAGGAATGGCACGGGATGCTTATCTCCAGTCAGCTTGAGCTAAATGAATGACACACTGTGCAATGTTCCAGTAGTCTTAGCTCTTAAGAGAAGCTGGACTTCTTAAAGAATTTAGCGAATAGAGGCCTCTCTTTAGCATCAGTTTATCTCTGTGCAAATTTTAGAGGTTTAGACTGAGCCAAGAACTCTTTTTTTTCCCCTCTAGAGATGCAAAGGAAAGTTAACCCAGTTACATTTGCACGGTTCTGCTTTGCTTTCTTTTCCCATCTTTTTGATTAGAGCATGCGTGGATCAAGTGGACTCAAGAACTTCAATATTGATTAAAAATTATTAGCTGTTCTGTAGGTACCACTAACATTTGATAGATTGCATACCTTAGAGTGGGGGCAATAAGGGAGACACTTCATAAAGAATATTGACAAGTTTTTTCCATTATGAATTGTAATTTGGGAAATATTAATAAGGAAAGTCAGGAAAAAAGTGCTCTTTAACTGGATTATAAAGAAACAACTATTTTTGTGCAGTGCCCTAACTTTGCTTAAATACAATACGTGCTTATCCTCATGTTGTCTTTACCCTTCCTTGTAATCCAGCGCTTACTGCTTGGGAGTAAGACCTTCAAGTAATCATTTGTTTTGAGAAGCTTGTGTTTCATGTGTTTATCTTATTTGGAGCCACAAGGGCAACTGCAGCAAATACCTCCCATAGGTCTGTCACACGGTGCAGAACACATCTACTAAAAGTAGGTATTTTTAGGAAGGGAGCCTGACCTATTCTGTGAAATCTCTCACAATATCTCTCACCAGGAAGACGATGTAAGTTCCTTGAATGCTGGCTGGAACTACTTGTAGGAAGAGACTCCTTTTTGCCTCTTGGACCTTTTTTAGCCACTTGAGGAAGAGGTATAACTGTATAACACAGGCTGAGTCAGTGGTGTTAGTTCTGTTCATCTACTTTGCTGCCTTATTTTTACGCAACTGTATTAATATACGCTGCAATTACTACAGGATTCATAACTTGCCTAAGCTGAGCAGTATCGAGTGCTCTTGATAGCATAGTATTGCTTTACACATATAAATATAGCTTTAAAAAATTAAACTGCTACTCTTTTGTAGAGCTAATGGAAAAATCAGCAGGTTCTGCAGTACCTGCCTGTAACAACATGAAGCAGTCACAAGCCAGTGATGGGGAAACAGCAAGGACTGCCAGCACTTGCTATAGATTTTCTAGGAGCTAGGCTTTACTGTCCACTGGTGTATATTCACCCTCCCACTGCAGTATAACTTTTTTCTACTGGTAGAAAAAGGAATGTTTAAGTATACCCCGCCTAATCTTTGGCAGCTGCTTCTTTAGATTTATATAAAAATAATTACTCGTAAGGAAGGGTGTTTGAAAACTCTCTGTAAACAAGGTTGACGTCGCTGAGACTGAGAGGTGGTTCATGGCTCTCTGGAGGTGGGTGGGTACTTCTTCATGGCACCTCAGAACCCCGCTTTGCCTTTTGTGCCTGATCCACTTCGACTGTGAGCTTTCACAGAACCGTGCAGCTGAAGACCTAACAAACAAGAGATCATGCACAACTTTAAGGGCTCTGGAAGGTAGTAAAACTAAGTGCCAAATACTTCTTCTTGAGCTTAAAATTAAAATGCCCTTTTTTTGTTTTGTCTGGCTTTTTACTCTAATACATGTCTACCAACTGCATTATATATAACTTAAGTAAGTTTGAGATGAGTGACTGGCCTATGTCTACCAACTGCATTATATATAACTTAAATAAGTCTGAGATGAGCCACTGGCCTCCAGAAGGGGCAAAGTTTGTGCTTTCATAGTTGCTGCATTGCAGGGAACCACTGTATTTCTTATCCAGAAGGGGCAAAGTTTGTGCTTTCATAGCTGCATTGCAACCACTGTATTTCTTGTTATCTCATGAAGTATTCAAATCTGCAGACTTCTTCTGCTGATAGAATTAGCAGAAGTTTGTCTCATGAAGTATTCAAATCTGCAGACTTCTGAATTGCAGGGTTTTTTTTGGTAATACAGCTGTTGTAAAACACATCTTGCATTTAAAGATAGTGGGTGGGTTTTTGAGGGATGGGGAGCAGATACTTATTTTAATTTCAGTAGAAACCACTCCCTTCTTGTTTAAAAACAACTTACTTCAGTGCCTTTAACTTAAATTGCCTCTTGTACCACTTGTATTAGCGGTAGTAGGCCATTCAGCTATTAAACAAGCTAAGAGACCCCTCCTGTCCTCTAATAATCATCCATGTACTTGCTACCTTAATCATGGCAGCTTCCATTAACTTTTACATCCTCAGTCCTGTCTTGTTAGTACATTTTTATGTGGGAAATTCTGGCAACTCCATAAGGAATCCCAAAACAGTGTGATGAAAGGAATCCACTGTGACTTGTCTTGACAGACCTTGCTTTCAGAGAGTGCATCTAATGCCCTGCTCTGTGCCACCCCCTCCAGCTGGAGGTGATACTTAGCATCAGTACAAGTTAACAGGGAGTGCTCCAGGTGAACTCTGGTGAGAGTTATAAAGACAGCCTTCAGAAAAGCTCTTCCAGGGCACAAAAGTTAACTTCTGCTCTACCATTATCTCTGAACAAACTCCCTTTCAACTGACCAGATGAGCTCTTGTGCGTGCAGTGAAGTGAAAAACTGAAATCTCTCAACATAAAGTTGAAATCAGTAAGGTTTACTGGTCTATCATAACACTTGTGTACACACATAGACTTAGACTTGTAGCTTCCTACTATTAAAAAAGAACATCAGTACAAGTTAACAGGGAGTGCTCCAGGTGAACTCTGGTGAGAGTTATAAAGACAGCCTTCAGAAAAGCTCTTCCAGGGCACAAAAGTTAACTTCTGCTCTACCATTATCTCTGAACAAACTCCCTTTCAACTGACCAGACGAGCCCTTGTGCGTGCCGTGAAGTGAAAAACCTAAATCTCTCAAGGTGAAGTTGAAATAAGTAAGGTTTACTGGTCTATCATAACACTTGTGTACACACATAGACTTAGACTTGTAGCTTCCTACTACTAAAAAAGAACCACAACCCTGGCTGTAGCTGTTCTGAAGCATTTATGAAGACTAGTTTTAAAGTGTAGTAACCGTAAACAATTTAAGGAGATGACTTTGCAGTGAAGGAAGGGAAAGTGGAGTGAAAAGCGTACTTTACATTCACAACATCTCTGCCTTCCTGCTGCCTTGACACTTTGACCAATTAAAAATCAGTCATTTTAGATGAGATTCATTTTAGATTATGCCAAGTAACTCCATAAAGTTCACCAGGTGTTAAACAGTAGAAGCATACTCTGATTTCAGAGTACGCATGTGAATTGTACTGGTACAGTTATTGGCTTCAAAATATATTTGGAGTTATCTAATTCAATTCTAGCACAAACTCTTCCAGATAAGAGTGCAAATAAGTTTCTGCCTTCCTGCTGCCTTGACACTTTGACCAATTAAAAATCAGTCATTTTAGATGAGATTCATTTTAGATTATGCCAAGTAACTCCATAACGTTCATCCAGGTGTTAAACAGTAGAAGCATACTCTGATTTCAGAGTACGCATGTGAATTGTACTGGTACAGTTATTGGCTTCAAAATATATTTGGAGTTATCTAATTCAATTCTAGCACAAACTCTTCCAGATAAGAGTGCAAATAAGTTTCTTTTGGACATAATGCAATTTCTTTCAGTTATATAGTTGAGCAGAAGAAAAAAAATCAAGTTTCTTTTGGACATAATGCAATTTCTTTCAGTTACATAGTTAAGCAGAAAAAAAAATGCTTGGACAGAAAGCAGCTGTTGCTAGTTCTGTTTAAATTGGCAAGTCCTGCTCTTAACTTGGATGTGAGAGGTATTGGGGCTGATTACATTAAGCTTCCTTAAATGAGTTAACACACCAGGTGGTAATAAAATAAAAAACCAGCCACACAGCCAAACACACTCTATATGCAAGTATTGAACTTGGAAAATTTAAAACATTAAATAGAACTTTGAAAACCCTCCTCAGTGTAATTTTCTATGTAGGAAATACATCCCTGTCCCAAAAGCTTTACCTCTTGGCTTCATCTTATTAAACGCTGTGACTGCAAAGCATACCTGAGCCTGCTGATCCTCTGCTGGTCCGGGAGCGATTACTGTAGTCAATTACAGTGTAAGAACGGCGGTGCTGGGGATCTGGCTGAAAAGACAGTTCTAGTTAGTTATGTTTGCATGAAAAAAGTTAAACATGAAGACTATAACAGAATTACAAATTACTTAAACGTACGTACTTCCTAATTGGTAAGATGTTGTAAAGGTCTAACTGGAGCTTTTAGAAGTTTAAGAAGGGTTAGATCAACTTTAGGAGTGGAAAACACAGTTGTGTAACACTCTTACTTAGAATGATCCCTGGACCAGTTCAAGGCATTCTCACTGTTTCTGGAAATTGTTCTGTTTCAAAATAGATTTTTAAAAGTTTGTACACTCCTAACTGCTAAGTCAAGGACATCAAAATTAAACACAGAAACCAAACCAGCAGCTATTTAAAAGCTATTGCTGAAATGATAGCTTTTATAGCTTAGATAAAAATACTTTGTTAGTTAGGACAAGGTGTTTCAGTAGAGTATGTGTTTCAGTAAACTAAACCAAGAGCAGTTGGCAGTGAAACAGACTGGCCATCAATAGTACAGCCAACTTGTGCAAGAAAGCAATGAAGACTGTCCCACCCTTGCATTTCCAAATACAGCTGTAGGGATGACTTCCTACCCAAAACTTGAAAGCATCCAGTTTTAAGCCTTCACAGAAGATGCTGGGTTGCCAGAGCAGGTAACATTGCATGTGATACCTAAGGGTATATTTAGCTTCTTCCATGAGCATCTCAATTTTGTTTTTCAAGAGAAGTTCAGTACCACCAGCTGCATATGCGTGTGGTCAGGAGCCGTTTGTGAGGACTGTGGTGTGGTGTCTCTCTGTGAACAAGTGACTTGCTCTCCTTGTTTCGAGGAGCCAAAAAATGATGTGTCTGTTGACCTGTGAGTGTCTAATCAAGTGGCAAACTTGAGGAACTCCCTGGTGCTGATCACTCCTGCCGTTTGGTTCTCAAGTAACGTTTACCTATGTTAATTGTCAAAGCACCCCTATTCAGTAACTAAGGATGATTTGGTAATGATCACTCCTGCCGTTTGGTTCTCAAGTAACGTTTACCTACGTTAATTATCAAAGCAACCCTATTCAGTGACTAAGGATGATTTGGTACAATTTGGTATAATTTGCCGTGCTTTACCAAGAACGTGCTGGTTGTGTTAGGCTTGGAGGCATGATCAGGTAAGGAAAGGCGCTCTTGTAGCTGCTGGTGGGCATCTTCCTGCGTTGTTACACTGTGAGCTCGACTTGAGTTCCCTCGAGATTTCTGCAGTGAAGAATAACACACTTGTGACCTGTTCTTACTGCAGCAGTACATTTAAAATAATTAGCCTAGGAATTAAAGCTAATTTTCCAAGTCAACCATTCTTCACCTAGTTATGGGGAGGAAAAATATTCCAGCAGTAACTGGAATTGAAGCATTCAACTCCGGATGATGCTGTTAGTCAAAACTCCTGTGGCGTTTTTTGGGCATATATTTCAGTTGCTGTCACAAGATAACAAATACTGCACCCTCAGTCAGTTTGCAGAGAACACCAAGTTGGGAGGGAGTGCTGATCTGCTGGAGGGCAGAGAGGCTTTGCAGAGGGATCTGGACAGGCTGGATGGATGGGCCGAGGCCAATGGGATGAGGTTCAAGAAGGCCAAGTGCCGGGTCCTGCCCTTGGGTCCCACCAAGGGGGCCCCTGCAGCGCTCCAGGCTGGGGGCAGAGTGGCTGGAGCTGCCTGGCAGAAAAGGCCCTGGGGGTGTTGGTGGCCTGTGGGCTGAACAGGAGCCAGCAGTGTGCCCAGGTGGCCAAGAAGGCCACCAGCATCCTGGGCTGTGTCAGGAACAGCGTGGGGAGGAGGACTCGGGAGGTGATGGTCCCCGTTGCACCAGGGGAGGTTCAGGTTGGAGAGTAGGAAAATGTTGACAGGGAAAGGGTTCTGAAGCCTTGGAATGGGCTGCCCAGGGAAGGGGTTGAGGCCCCATCCCTGGAGGGATTGAAAAGCCGGGTTGACCTAGTGCTTAGAGACATGGTTTAGTGATGGGTTTTATCAGAGTGAGGTTGATGGTTGGACTAGATAATCTCAAAGGTCCCTTCCAACCTTGACAATTCTATGATTCTGTGAAATAAACTCGAACTCTCGGGTTTGGTAATTTGATCAGCAATGATTACGATCTCAGACTATTCACTAATAAAAAGAAGACTGTATTACCGTTTGCCTCTGGGATCCCGCTGTGCTCACGTGCTCTGCCACTCTGGTGCTACCAATAGGTGGTAGGACGTTATTTCGGCTCAGTGGCAGTGGGGAGGGTGAGGTCAGCTGCTCCTGTGCAGTCAGGCTGAAATGCACCAATAAGAAAGAAAAAAAACATACAGTTTAAATGTTTGGTGTTGTGTAAACATACAATATTGTCAGTTTGTCTGGCATTATGTAGAAAATGTTAAAACCAAGAGCTGCAGAATTTTGCTACACAGAATGACATGGGGTTGGAAGGGACCTCTGGAGATCATCTAGTCCAACCCCCTGCCAAAGCAGGGCCACCCAGAGCAGGTTGCACAGGAACGTGTCCAGGTGGGGTTTGAATGTCTCCAGAGAAGGAGACTCCACCACCTCTCTGGGCAGCCTCTGCCAGGGCTCTGCCACCCTCAAAGTGAAGAAGTTCCTCCTCATCTTTAGATGGAACTTCTTATGTTCAAGTTTGTGCCTGTTTCCTCTTGTCCTGTCCCTGGGCACCACTGAAAAAAGACTGGCCCCATCCTCCTGACACCCACCCTTGAAGTATTTATAGGCATTGATCAGATCCCCCCTCAGTCTTCTCTTCTCCAGACTAAAAAGACCCAAGTCCCTCAGCCTCTCCTCGTACAAGATCCTGCTGTTAGGCCTGGCTACTGGGGCTGTATTTATAAGAGGAGTTCTGCAGCGGGTGAAGTTTTCAGAATGTTTAATATTAGTCATATAGACAAAGGAAGTCTGTGAATGACTACCCCAGCAGAAATCCTGGTGATGGGTGTATGTAAGAGCCAGTTGGGGGTTAAAATGCACCTCTCATCCTGTGCATTTTGAAGGAGTATGCTGTGCAGCTGGTACTGCAGGACCAAGGGGTGCATACATAAAGGTGTCTGTGAGCAGTTGCCATAAAACAGTAGAATCATGTCTGCGCGCTCCCAGACACAGCATTATTTTCTGCTCTGATCACACCCTTTAGGATGAAGTGCTGCTTTATTGCTAACGTCAGCCCAGTGACTGAAGATGAACAGTGTGCCTGGAAAACAGCAGCAAGCCGTATTTTAAGCAGAGCCAGTGAAAAAGCTACATAATGCAAATGCACGTTGTAGCTCTTTCACTTGTAATAGGTGTCAAATAAAACATCTGGGGGTAAAACAAGGCTTCTACTTTCTCCATATTTTGAATGTTTAAAGGAACTAGGTGTAGAAAGCTTCTAAAAGCCTCTTGAAAGGAGCTAAACCAATCCTATTTTGTGCTGGTATTTGCACAAAATACAAAATTAAGCCTTAGTCACAGGAGGCACATTAAATAACAAGTAGTCTATTTTCTAGATCCAGCCTTTTTGTATGAAAGCCTTTTTCACATGAAAGGTGTCTGTATATCATTGTATGTTTGAGAAGCGCTAGAAATGATCAAGAGGCCTAAGCTCTCCCTGTGTCCTAGATTTTACTGGAGGATGTTCTAAAAGAACAGATTAAAAAAGCTTCAAATCATAACCACCATTCTAAAGAAGACTTTCCTCGTGCTGTCTACATACATTGAAACATATATGATAATATAATAAAGGTTTTGAACAATTGTTAAATTGATTGAAGCCTGAGGAAAGGGAACAGAAGCATAAAATATTGGGATAGTGTAGAAACATCAGTTGCAAATAGACAAGGAACAAATCTCTAAATCTACAACAAAAATAACATGCTGGATGAGTTTACTAAACTAAAGTAGAACTAAAAGAAACTAAACTAAAAGAACTAAAAGAAAATTACATCAAATTTACAAAACAAGCGGAATACGGTATTTTAAAGCCTTCATTGTTTCCTAATACCCTGTAGTGCCTGTAAATGACTAAATTCAATCACATCATTATGCCAAACAAAACTAAGATACTCTATACATGATTGGAGGTTCGCCGAGGTCAGTCAGAGCCCTGTGGTTACCAACCTTCAGATTGGAAACAGGTTATCTACGACAGGCACCTTCTTTATAGCCCAGTCTGGGGTAGGGCAGCAACAAGCTGCCCAAGCTCACTCAAAACTGTGGGCTTCTGGGTTCATCTTGAAAACAAGCTACAGGAAAAGAAAGCTGATGGCAAGAAAGAGATAGTGGTATTTGCTTTGCTTGTACTGGGCAGGCTCAGAGCTAGAGTTCACGTTCAGAACTGCCTAAATATGTGCCTTGTGGCACGATAAACATCAACTTCAGCAACTCAGCTTCCTCAGGGGAGATTGTGCTTTAAGGGGCAATTAATTCGAAAACAAGCTACAGGAAAAGAAAGCTGATGGCAAGAAAGAGATAGTGGTATTTGCTTTGCTTGTACTGGGCAGGCTCAGAGCTAGAGTTCACGTTCAGAACTGCCTAAATATGTGCCTTGTGGCACGATAAACATCAACTTCAGCAACTCAGCTTCCTAGGAAAAGAAAGCTGATGGCAAGAAAGAGATGGTGGTACTTGCTTTGCTTGTACTGGACAGGCTCGGAGCTACCGTTCACGTTCAGAACTGCCTAAATATGTGCCTTGTGGCACGATAAACATCAACTTCAGCAACTCAGCTTCCTCAGGGGAGATTGTGCTTTAAGGGGCAATTCATTCCTTTAATCGAATAATGCCTATTCTTTCTAGTCAACATCTCCCCTCTTTTAATTTAAAACCATTGCCCCTTGTCCTGTCGCTACTCTTCTTTGTAAAGAGTCCCTCTCCGGCTCTTCTGTAGGCTCCTTTCAGGTACTGAAAGGCTGTTATGAGGCGTTATGAGGCGTTAATCAAATAATGCATATTCTTTCTAGTCAACGGAATGCTCTTTGTGTAAGCTGGGTTCTCTGAATACGACAACTGGCAGCAAGAAACTGATTTTGAAACGTACAATCGACTGCCCCTGAAGACATCATCCACGGAGCCCGGGGTCGCAGTCCGAGAGAGGCTCACGTCGATGGGGTGCAGGGTACGGGGGGGTGGGTTTCGCCTCCTCGTGGAACGTGAGAGGGACGATGTACTGAGCTCTAGAGCACGATTTGGCCACACTCTGGTAGAGAGAATGGAGCTGGAGCCCGGCCGTTTGTCATCCAGGTCCCTACCAAAAGAATCACAAAACCAAGAGCGGTATGATCAGTATGACTGGTAACTACCCTGTCTCTTTTTTTTTCCTTATGTAACTATATAGAGTAATTTACAGCTAAATTAGAAAAGTATAGGGGATGGAAAAGAAAAAAAGAAGCCTATCTTTGTTTTTCTTATTGAACTATGAACTTTCTGATTAAGAGTCCAGTATAAAAGTCACAGAACAGATTAAAAAAAAAACAAACCCCACACTGTAAACACCGGTTTTCACACCCATGGTTCAGATCTGACACAAGTCCACTTTCTCAGAAGGGAGCAAATCAATTTCTCTATCCCATTCTGAGCTTCATCTTCGTTCAGGACATCAGTTAGTGCCAACAGTAACGCCCCAGCTGTTCACCAAGTGATAAACCAGCAGCAAGAGAACAGAAAAGCTGTACGAGAGGCAAACAGTTCCATAGAGGATACATAAATAAACAAACAAGCAGGAAAAGAATCGAGCATTGCTTTCTCCAGTGTAGGAAATTCTCTCACAATGTTTTGGGTTGAATCCCTCCCACCAGGAGAATGTTCTACTCTACACCAGCCAAGCTACAGCTCTTACAGTGTTTTCTCCATTGCAGGCAGATTCCTTTGCTGTAGCTGGATCCCATGTATCACCATCAAGCCATTTAGATTATGTTGAGAGCCGCTACTTGACCCTTGAGAGAGATTCACCTGAAAGTTTAAAAAATAAATAAGTAAATTACTGTTTGGCAGAGATATACACACGTTTATATTTTTTGTCCTCGTAAATAACTTTGGAGAAAATAAATCAATTTCTTCCATTACATGTGGATATATACTCAATTATATTATTTCTCCCCTCTAAGACAGGCATCTCAGCATTCCATTATCCTTGCAAATGGAAGTGCTTAGAAAATGTATCCTACCCTGATGTTTCATACTTAGTATTTTCCAGCTGAGCTCATCTGCATGACAGGATCTTCCACCAATGGCTATAACCAGAACCTTTACCTGAAGCTAATTTTTAGTGTATGTTGACATTTTATGTTAAGAGCAGAACTACAAACTCCTTTCCTGGAATACAGACTGATCTGGAAAACTATCAAATTCCACCCACCATGACAGCAGCAAATAGAAAATAACCAAAGCTTTAATCTCTCCAGCATACATACTTGAGGTGTTTTTCTCCTCTTTTTGCTTTTGCGGCCACATCTGGTTTTGGGGCACTACACACACAGTGTGAGGAAGATGAAGAAGGGGCAGGGGGTAGAAATAAAGGAGAAAGAAATAAAAAGAAATAAGAAGGAAAGAGTTGAATTAAATGGAATAAACAGATAACATTTTGGTGCTCACCACTCTAGGAGCAGATCATCTAAAGCAGATTATATAGTCAAATTTAGTGTCTGAGAAAAAAACCTGACTCTTATACAACTGCATGAGATTTGTCCTCTATTACCTGATGAGTTAACTATAGATAAATGAGTGAGAATGGGATCTCATACATGCAATCCTTGATCTCACAATTCAAACATCATTAAAATGTAGAAAGAGCTACCTCATTAATGAACAGTCACCACACGGTTGTGCAGTATGGATATAAAGTTTAAGTTTTAAAGAGAAAAGTAGGAATTAAAACTTGCAGCTGAGGAATAACAGACCCTAAGTGTTGGAAAGTACAGTCAACATTCATACAAAATTCAAAGTAGTTATGTATCTAAACAGCTCCCTGATGTACTGGATCTGTTTGCTTAGGTAGTGCTGTATTGATTAGTCCCTACACAAACCAGCTGGCTAAAAATACTTACCAGATTGGACGTCACTGAGGGCATTTTGGTTTGTGGCACACGAGGCAACAACGCGAGCAGAGGATCAAACTGCAAAGGGCTTTTGGCGTCTGCTCTGATCGTTTCTACTGTTATGATATTTTTCTCATCATCTAGGCAAAGCAACAGAGAATTCCTGTCAATACAGGCTACCAGCATTGCTAACTTTTGACAGTACTATGAATCCAAATATTACAAGGAGAGTCCTCTTAGAAGCTAAGCTCTAGTAAATCTTTTGAAAGCGTGTCTCACACTGCTAACCAAGTAAATAACGTGGTGGGTTTTTTTTCCCCAAAGAGATTATTCCCAAATACATCCTTCTCTCCTTGCATCCTGGCAGAATTAAGTAACTGGAATCCCCTTTTGAATTTTCCATTTAACTGTGATCCTTACCAGAGGCTGACCCTTCCCAGTGCCTGCGGATTAATTCTTCCATGCAGCCTAGGACTTCACTCCACACATCATCGAACACAAACGTGAGCACAGAATCCTTCATGCAGGAATGTGGAGAGACAGGAGGAAACCCCAACTTCCTTCTACCAGAGGACAGCCCTGTTTTCCTCTCGTGCAACTCCTCCTCCCTGTAAAAATGTAAGCATTACCTGTACCATAAACACATTTTCTTTGTCTCCTACATTTTGTTGCATTTATTTAACAGGATTAAAACATCAGCTAAGGCTGC
This sequence comes from Calidris pugnax, assembly GCF_001431845.1. Lineage (NCBI taxonomy): Eukaryota > Metazoa > Chordata > Aves > Charadriiformes > Scolopacidae > Calidris > Calidris pugnax. The sequence continues at coordinate 10,340,117 of NW_015090828.1, read as the reverse complement.
ATTTCTGTTCTGTTTTCTCTTAAACTGAAATAGATAGAAATGACTGAGGCAATCACCTTATCGGATTAAAACATCAGCTAAGGCTGCATTTCTCTTCTGTTTTCTCTTAAACTGAAATAGGTCAAGGCAGCTGGCCAAATAGCTTGCTTAGAAGAAGTTTTGTATTTAACACACAATATTGTTTTCTGGGAGGTGATAGTTTAATAAACAGCAGCATCAAATAACAGTCTAATACTGAAAGAGGCAAGCTTCTGTACAGTGAGCACTTGAGCTTTTATTTCTTCCAGAATCTACCACTGATCTAAATGAGAAATGACTGAGGCAATCACCTTATTGCTGCACACCTTGGTTTCCTCACACAGAATGGCTGTAAATGATACTTCAGGAATAGTAAGTCAAAGAGATTATTCCCAAATACATCCTTCTCTCCTTGCATCCTGGCAGAATTAAGTAACTGGAATCCCCTTTTGAATTTTCCATTTAACTGTGATCCTTACCAGAGGCTGACCCTTCCCAGTGCCTGCGGATTAATTCTTCCATGCAGCCTAGGACTTCACTCCACACATCATCGAACACAAACGTGAGCACAGAATCCTTCATGCAGGAATGTGGAGAGACAGGAGGAAACCCCAACTTCCTTCTACCAGAGGACAGCCCTGTTTTCCTCTCGTGCAACTCCTCCTCCCTGTAAAAATGTAAGCATTACCTGTACCATAAACACATTTTCTTTGTCTCCTACATTTTGTTGCATTTATTTAACAGGATTAAAACATCAGCTAAGGCTGCATTTCTGTTCTGTTTTCTCTTAAACTGAAATAGATAGAAATGACTGAGGCAATCACCTTATCGCTGCACACCTTGGTTTCCTCACACAGAATGGCTATAAATGATACTTCATGAATAGTAAGTCACAAAGGAGATCAAACTTCCATTTAAAAATAAATATTAATATTTACAGTGATATTTATTCATCACATTGTTTGGCTCTGTATCTAACATCACTACAGAATGCTCAAGACATGAGAGAAGATTGTTACTATTCATGACTGTTCAATGCCACTCTCAGCCTGCAGCTCTAACAGCAGGGAGGTATTCAGGGCAAGGGCTTAATTCAGTTTTAGGCAATTAGACATAATCAATGAGAGGGGAGAAAAACCGTAATTCACATTAGCAAGTGGCCTTTGCTGCAGACTCTTCCACAGGGGAAGAGAGATTCTGAAGTGTGAAACCTGGAAGACAACTGCTCAAAAATTTTAGATTCATCTGCCAAAAGAAACTTTATAGAAGGGAGATGATAATACTGATGCAAGCACATTTATTATGGCTTTCATATCTGGTCCCTGAGTTAGTACTTAATGTCCAAAAGCTACAAACCTGGGGAAAATAGCAAAAAACAAAAGAGATACTAGTAGAAAAAGCTATAATACTTCTACTGTTATTTTACAGAGACAGCAATATTGTTTGCTGCAGCGACATCTCTTTGGCCTGGACAAAGCAAGCCACCTACCAACTTGAAACTCATGGTTCATGTAGCTAAGTGGCTTTATTTATTAAAACCAATTAAATAGTTAGCGACTGACAGTACTGTCCAGAGTCCTTACCCAGGCCATATGTTCATATTGTTGGGCTGAATAAAGTCAAGGGGCAAAAAGAATCCTCTTTATGCTATCCTCTCAATCCTTTCTTCTTAAGATAAAAATAGTGGTAATTATTTCTTGGCAAGCATCAAATCCACTCCAATTCTTAAATTACCACTGGAAAGGTACAGCTCCACCCAAATTGCTAGTAGGAAACCAAAGCAGCACACTGCTAGTGCATAGCAAACAATGACGAATTTGACATAATATAAGAAATATGTGGCATTTAAACAACATTTATTAACTGTGCCGATAGTCTTCATTATTAACTATGCCAGGCTCTCCGTTATGATGGGAAGAACTATTTAAACCAGGCACAGAACCAGCTAGTATGAAAAGTTTAAAAAACAAAACAAAACAAAAACCAGAAAAGTAATTTAGCAAAATAAATTGTTCTAGGAAACGGATTGGGAGAATTCCCAATGCCCTAGCAACCTCAAGCCTTTGAAAGTTCTTTAGAGGAAAGATATATTAAAACAAAAAAAAATTCAGCAAATACTTTATCATCTAACATCAAACCCAAATCTATGTATCTTAACAGCAGGAATTCCAGGACACTGGTCCTAGTTGCTATCTTAATATCCAATACCTACACATCTCTGCGGTCAAATGCTAAATATTCCTCCATTACGCCTTCTGAGACAATGACTCCATCGTCCCCTTCTTCACTCTCTGGAGAACACAAGGCCGGAGACTTGGAACGGTCAGGCTTTTTGTGAACAGGAGTCACAGACAGAGGTACCTTCTTGCCAAAAACACTAAATCTGAAGGGGTGACAGTTTGCAGAAAGCAGAAATGAAAATAAGTCGTCATTCCACTTCAAGTAGCAGCATTTGGTGAAGGGAGAGACAACATGGTAGTTACGGCCAAACAGTAGGAAGACCAACAAATTATGCATTAGAGGAAAAACTCTTTTGGTTTAGATACTTTAAATTCTTGCTAAGGAACTTGAAGCTTCAGGGAAAAAAAATAAATCAAAGCTAATTAAAACCAATCTAAAACATTAAATAATAAAATAGCGCTAATGTAGTGCTTTGTATTTTTGAAGTTCTACACAAATTTAACAGAGGATTAACAATAAAACCATCTATAATACATGCATATTCTTAAGAATTCAGCAGCAGCAAAGGTATTTCTATTTACTGCCCGGTTTACTGCAGTTATCAACAAGCACAGCTGCGCAGTCTGGCTATTTTGAATGTTAGTTCTTTTAGTTAAAAAGGAAAGTGTGCTGTGTGCTTTTAGATAAAAACAATGTCTGCTGCGTTCAAAACTCTGCTGAACAGAGTCAGGCTTCACGTTTTAAGAAGCCTTTTGAGAAGGAAATGACCTTCCCACCCCGGTGTGGTTTGGGTTATCTGCTGGTACTTACTCATTAGAATCTTTTTCTTGTGGTGAACTTACATCTGAGGAACTCAAACTGCCGGAAGGTGAACTGGAATACCATCCATACCCTTCATCCGTGGGGATCACTATCTGCTTCCCCACAACCCTGCCACGGCAAAAGCAAAGGATCGATACATCAGAAAATGCTGAAAGTAAAATTACTGAAGCGTGTAATAACACACTGCAGGGAATCCTAAACGCTCTATAGGGAAGCTACGTGGTTTTCTTGATGATAGTTTAATGTTGTTTCAGGTGTTTTCCCTAGTACAGATTGCTTCGTGTCAGGTAAATACATTAAGAAGATTTTGCTTGAGTTTTTTATGCTCTGCTAATTGTAGGACTTTCGAATACGGACAAAACTATTCCAGTACACATAATGAAGATTTAAAATTAATGTTTCCAGACAGCCATTAGGAATGCTGAGCTAGGGGAGGAGGACTTTTGAATTATTTGAAGCACCTGGCTTTTAGCTTTACCATACACCTTTTCCAAGAGGATTTTGCCATGTTAAAGCCAAGTCAGCTGCAAATAACAGTAATCCTCTGGCAAGGAACCAAATGTGAGATAGTGGAATGTTTATTAATGACAATGGCAGGAAAACTACCAGAGCAATCTTTTTATCTCTATCTACTACAGAACTGCCTAAAACCACCCAACTACTAACGTTGTTTTAAAAGCAACTCTTTCCATCCCTACCCTTTTATAACTCTGTGATGGTACCAGCATGAATCCAGAAGATACCTGAGATGAGGAAAGTTGGCTGTCCACTGGTGGCATTCTTCCCGCAGACCCTCAACGTGCACATTTTCTTTCTGCTCGTAGAGAAGCTCGTCAATTTGTCTGAACATTTGCTCTACTTGTTGTGTGGCAGCTTTATCAAATTCCTAGAAAGGAAACTTATTCAATAAATACCTAGTGAATAGCATTCACAGGGCTACAAAGATGATGAGGGGCCTGGAGCATCTCTCTGACGAGGAGAGGCTGAGGGACTTGGGGCTTTTTAGTCTGGAGAAGAGAAGGCTGAGGGGGGATCTATCAACACCTATAAATACTTAAAGGGTGGATGTCAGGAGGATGGGGCCAGTCTTTTTTCAGTGGTGCCCAGGGACAGGACAAGAGGAAATGGGCACAAACTTGAACATGAGAAGTTCCATCTAAACATGAGGAGGAACTTCTTCACTTTGAGGGTGGCAGAGCCCTGGCAGAGGCTGCCCAGGGAGGTGGTGGAGTCTCCTTCTCTGGAGACATTCAAACCCACCTGGACATGTTCCTGTGGGACCTGCTCTGGGTGGACCTGCTTTGGCAGAGGGTTGGACTGGATGATCTCTAGAGGTCTCTCCCAACCCCATAGCATTCTGGGATTCTGTGTGATTCGGGAGGGGGTGTTTTATTTATTTTTTTATATAATCAAAAAAGCCAACTATTTGTTTAAAACTTAGTGGTGGGACCGATTTAACCACTTACAATTCTTTTGCATAGAAAGACATGAACTTTAAAATCATTTCTCCCCCCCAGAGATGATGCAGACTGATGGCAGCTACGTAAAAAGCTTACATTGACACAACAGATTAAATATTAAAACATTTAGAAATATCTGCACTGTGATACTAAGTTAAAGACACAGCAATTTACATAGAAGAAATCAGAACAGGAAGGATAAAATTCAGCGACATTTTAATGAAGTGGAAAATTTGTTGCTTGCATGTCAGGAGGATGGGGCCAGTCTTTTTTCAGTGGTGCCCAGGGACAGGACAAGAGGAAATGGGCACAAACTTGAACATGAGAAGTTCCATCTAAACATGAGGAGGAACTTCTTCACTTTGAGGGTGGCAGAGCCCTGGCAGAGGCTGCCCAGGGAGGTGGTGGAGTCTCCTTCTCTGGAGACATTCAAACCCACCTGGACATGTTCCTGTGGGACCTGCTCTGGGTGGACCTGCTTTGGCAGAGGGTTGGACTGGATGATCTCTAGAGGTCTCTCCCAACCCCATAGCATTCTGGGATTCTGTGTGATTCGGGAGGGGGTGTTTTATTTATTTTTTTATATAATCAAAAAAGCCAACTATTTGTTTAAAACTTAGTGGTGGGACCGATTTAACCACTTACAATTCTTTTGCATAGAAAGACATGAACTTTAAAATCATTTCTCCCCCCCAGAGATGATGCAGACTGATGGCAGCTACGTAAAAAGCTTACATTGACACAACAGATTAAATATTAAAACATTTAGAAATATCTGCACTGTGATACTAAGTTAAAGACACAGCAATTTACATAGAAGAAATCAGAACAGGAAGGATAAAATTCAGCGACATTTTAATGAAGTGGAAGATGTCCACAGACAACAGCAAAGCAAAAAGCAATGCAGACTGGTGTGAAACACTGGGAAAGTGAAGGGTGTTCAGGACCTTTGTTACATCTTCTTGTGGAAGTGAAAAATGGGGTCAGTGCTTGGGTAATTTAAAACTAAACAGTTCCATCTCACGTCCAAGAAAGAAATAGCACACTTTGTGTTGGTGAACGGGGAATAAAACAAATATTTCTAAATGAAAATAATGTTTTAGGGGTTTACTGTATTTTTGAGAAGCATACAACTATGCAGAAGTTTGATAAACTCACACCAAGTGTCTGAAAGACATCCACTCGCATTTGGGATTCCATAATAACAATACTGATTATTCTGTACAGCTGCACTCATGCATTAAATGATTTGCCTTCCCAAAGTTTTAGATGGAAATACAGAGTATTAACTGAATAATATGAGCCTAATACATTTTGATCTGAGAGAAAGGAAAGATAGGGAAGAGCTAAAAAATATGTTCTTTCTGTAACTACTGTTGTTATTTATTGACAGATCCAATCCTCATTTTTATTCTGGAATGTATTTGCAATGGTATTTCAAATATCTTTATACTCACTGGGCTACATTTGCCTTGGATGACTACATTCTACTCACATCATAGCCCCAAGAGAAGACTGAGCTGTCTTCGGTGGAGGTATCAGCATAACTCTGACTAGCAGACCATGAACTCCCATCATCAGCTGCAGTAACAGAGGGGTAAGCTGATTCCTTCCAGACTTCAGGCTCCCTGAAACACACATGTTGAGTTAAAAAGGGAAGCAAAAAACCCCCGATGATACACAACGACAAAAAGCAGGTAAGTAAACTTTTATTTCTGTACAAAAAAACACAGGTGTATCAGAAGACGTCTTAGCACTGAGAGAGTTTTCATAGGGTAAATATTTACTTCACAGGTATTTAAGCAGAAACCACAGTACACAAGTAATTATAAGAACTCCTAATAATCTCAGTGATAATCAGTAACTCCTCACAATTTCAATGATACAGAAAGTCTAGAAGTAAAACAAAATGTAGATTTACCAAAAATTATCTTAGTTAAGCCACAGACTATTTCTAGTCCTGGTTCTACACCACTCAGAAATTATTTTTATCATTTCCCCTCTTGTTTCTACCACAAAATTAGATGACCTGGGCTATTTGCGAGCTGGGTAGTTAAGCCACAGACTATTTCTAGTCCTGGTTCTACACCACTCAGAAATTATTTTTATCATTTCCCCTCTTGTTTCTACCACAAAATTAGATGACCTGGGCTATTTGCGAGCTGGGAACACAACACAGACACTTTTTATTATTTCCAAAACAGGAAGGACATGTTCTGCAATGCTACAGACCAGAGATAAAGCCTAAGTCTACCAGCTTCTGTGAAGGTCACTCAAGACAAAGGTGTCTGGTTTTGCCGTTGTCTCTGGGTCAAAGAATTGTTTTATGTTTTGGCAGGTACCTTGAGCTCTCGATGGGGCTTTCAGCCGCAGGAGCAGCCGGGCACACGTCAGCCTCTGGTTCTGGCGGTGGATGATGCCGCAGGGCATGTCTGGGAAGCCCTTGTCTAAAACAAGAAGTGGAACTTTGCATTATTTATACAAATAAACATCTACAGAGTTCCCACGCTTTACAGGGGTTTTATTCTGCTTTTCAATGAATGCACTAATTTGCATACCAGAGCTCATTTATTATTATTAGGAGGCTAATTCTTGTTAGTGAAGGTTTAGAATTAAGATGTCAAAACCAACTCTAGGCTAAACACGGAGTTAAAGGTCTTCGCTTAGAAACCAGTGTCATTCTTTAAAGTGTTGTTGTGAATGGGCTACAGCTCTCTAAAAGCAGATATAATGTTGTTGTCCCTGTAAGGGACTTACAGTCAAATAGACCAAGAGTGGCCACCAAACTATACATAAGCAAGTTAGGAGAAACAGTATTTAGAATCATAGAATGGTTAAGAGTTGGAAGGGACCTTAAAGACCATCGAGTTCCAACCCCCCTGCCCTGGGCAAGGACACCTCCCACCAGACCAGGTTGCTCCAAGCCCCATCCAGCCTGGCCTTGAACCCCTCCAGGGATGGGGCAGCCACAGCTTCTCTGGGCAACCTGGGCCAGGCTCTCACCACCCTCACAGCAAAGAATTTCTTCCTGAGATCTCATCTAAATCTCCCCTCTTCCAATTTAAAAACATTACCCCTTGTCCTGTCACTACACTTCCTGACAGAGTCCCTCCCCATCTCTCCTGTAGCCCCTTCAGATATTGGAAGGGGCTCTAAGGTCTCCCCGGAGCCTTCTCTTCTCCAGGCTGAACCCCCTCCTCACAGGACAGGGGCTCCAGCCCCTCTGATCATCATTTGGGGTTGTTTTTTTCCAAAGTTGAGATGTCTAGGAAAGGGACAAGAAAAGTGGCAGTAGCTGGAGACAGAAAGCGATATCAACACAGGAACCAAAAGGAGCTACCTAACAAAACTGTGGGATTTGTTGAAACCTTTAGCACCTCTCTTTCCCTTCCCCCCCCACCCAAAAAAAAAAAAAAAAAAAAAAAAAAAAGAACAAGTACTGCTTTTCCATCTAGCAGTAAGTTTTGCAAGGCGATTTCATCTAGTGTACCGTCAAAAAAAAAAAAAATTATATACACATCTAAAACAAAAATATTAAGACAAAAACTAAACCAGGAAAAAAAAAAAAAAAAAAAAAAGAATCTGGGTCAAAAAACCCAGCCAAGAACAGGGATTTCACCCCCTTCTCTCACAGCTGTATTTCCCAAGCGCCGGGCCCACCCGCTGCCCAGCGGGACTGTCCACCCGTGCCCGTGGGCTGCCCTCACCCCGGCCGCCTCCCGAGGCCGCCCCTACAGCACCGGGCCCCACAGCTCCGGCCTGCGGCCCCGCCGTAACCGGGGCCTGCGCTCGGCCCTGTCAGAGCGCGGGGTTCGGGCTGAGGTGGGGGGGAACAGCGGGGAGCGGGGCAGCGGGACCGGGGAAGGAGGAAGAGGAGGTGGCGGCGACTCACGTCTCCAGAGCGCCGGGGGACACCGGCTTCCGCGCGTATCGCGAGATCATCCTCGGCTGCTCCGCCGCCGCC
>NW_015090828.1:10290311-10331477 GCF_001431845.1 Calidris pugnax | reverse complement strand
GAGGCGGGGACCGGGGCGGTGTGAAGGGGGAGCCCGGTGGGGTTGGAAGCGGGACGGCGTGAGGGGAGGCTGGGCGGGAAGCAGGGCCGTATGAGGGGGGGGGAAATCCCGGCCGGAGCTCTGAGCCCCCTTCTCCTCCTTTCCCGGGTCAGGCGAGACCCCTGCGCACATCGGTGGCACCACGCTGTTCGGGGACAATGTGGAGGACGAGTGGTTCATCGTCTACCTGGTGCGGGAGATCACCAGGGAGTTCCCGGGGCTGGTGGCCAGGTAACGGGCCTCCTCCCTCCCGGTTGGGGCCGGGAGTGAAGGGGCGGCAGCACTTTCCCTGGCAGGGGCTGGAGGGAGGTCTTGTCTTAATATTAAAAATAATACGTAGACATGTGTTTAGAAGCATGCGTTAGCGTGCTGTGCGGTGGAAGACCTCTGGTAAGAAACCTGAACGGCGTGAGGGGGGGAGCGGGACGGTGTCAGGGGAGAGGCGAGACGGTGTGAGGGGGGAAGCGGGGAGCCGGGTGGCGTGAGGCGGGAAGCGAGACGGCCTGAGGGCCTGAGGGGAGCCCGGCGGGGTTGGAAGCGGGACGGCCTGAGGGGGGGAGCCGGGCGGCGTGAGGCGGGAAGCGAGACCTCCTGAGGCGGGGACCGGGGCGGTGTGAAGGGGGAGCCCGGTGGGGTTGGAAGCGGGACGGCGTGAGGGGAGGCTGGGCGGGAAGCAGGGCCGTATGAGGCGGGGGGAAATCCCGGCCGGAGCTCTGAGCCCCCTTCTCCTCCTTTCCCGGGTCAGGCGAGACCCCTGCGCACATCGGTGGCACCACGCTGTTCGGGGACAATGTGGAGGACGAGTGGTTCATCGTCTACCTGGTGCGGGAGATCACCAGGGAGTTCCCGGGGCTGGTGGCCAGGTAACGGGCCTCCTCCCTCCCGGTTGGGGCCGGGAGTGAAGGGGCGGCAGCACTTTCCCTGGCAGGGGCTGGAGGGAGGTCTTGTCTTAATATTAAAAATAATACGTAGACATGTGTTTAGAAGCATGCGTTAGCGTGCTGTGCGGTGGAAGACCTCTGGTAAGAAACCTGATTTCTCCTTGGCCAGGGTCGATGACAACGATGGGGAGTTTCTGTTGATAGAAGCAGCTGATTTTCTGCCAAAGTGGCTGAATCCTGAGAATAGTGACAACAGGGTGAGTAAAACTTGTGTACCAATTGGGAAGTGGCTCACAGTGGCCTTTTACTTACCAGTTGAGAGTTTTCTCTCGAGCCTCTGTCTAGCCCAGTGGTCTGGCTGCCTCTGAAAATCCTTTACTAGGGAAGAAACTTCTGGTCAGGGCCTAAGGCTTGTTTTAATTAATGGCATGGGTTTGTTTGGTTTTTTTTCCTTAGCACAGTCTGTTTTCATTCTGGTTTTAATGCGCTTCTTTCTGCTTGCTGTGGATGTTGAAAGAGAGACTTAACCACTGGAAACCTCTGACACTTGATTCTGGTCTGTGTGCGCTTGCAGAATGCTGTGTAGAGTGAGTGTGTCCTGAGAAACTGCTGTAGTGATTTCTGGAAATTGTTGCAGATATCAAGTGGTTCTTCTAGAATTGGTTTGTTGATGGAAGGAAGAAAGAGAAAGTTCTTAGACTGGTATGTTCTAATACTAATGGCAAAATGTTCATATGGAGACTACAGACCTGCCTGCTAGGGTGAGTCTGTGTTGTTCAGCTAGACCTGACTCTTGCACAGAAGTCATTCTTTATGAGTTGTTCCCTTAAGGACCTGACTCTTGCACAGAAGTCATTCTTTACGAGTTGTTCCCTTAAGAGCTGTCGGCTGAACAGGAGCCAGCAGTATGCCCAGGTGGCCAAGAAGGCCACCAGCATCCTGGCCTGTGTCAGGAACAGTGTGGGGAGGAGGACTCGGGAGGTGATGGTCCCCCTGTCCTGGGCACTGGTGAGGCCCCACCTCGAGGGCTGTGTCCAGTTTTGGGCCCCTTCCCACAAAAAAGACATTGAGGGGCTGGAGCGGGTCCAGAGCAGGGCAACGGAGCTGGTGAGGGGTCTGGAGAACAAGTCTCCTGAGGAGAGGCTGAGGGAGCTGGGGGTGTTGAGCCTGGAGAAAAGGAGGCTGAGGGGAGACCTTCTGGCTCTCTCCAACTCCCTGAAAGGAGGGTGTAGCCAGGGGGGGTCGGTCTCTTTTCCCAAGTCCCAGGCGATGGGACAAGAGGAAATGGCCTCAAGTTGCACCAGGGGAGGTTCAGGCTGGAGAGTAGGGAAAATGTTGACATGGAAAGGGTTCTGAAGCCTTGGACTGGGCTGCCCAGGGAAGGGGTTGAGGCCCCATCCCTGGAGGTATTTAACAGATGGTTGACCTAGTGCTTAGGTGATGGTTTTTTATCCGAGTGAGGTTGATGGTTGGACTGGATGATCTGAAAGGTCCTTTCCAACCTGGACAATTCTATGATTCTATAATGTAGAGCGGACCAAACTTTTTAAAACTTGCTACTCGTGGTGTCAAACTTGAAGGCAAGTGAAGCTATTTTGCTATCTGTAAAATCATTAAGTTTGGCCAGCTTTCCATTTCCTAGGTTTCTGGGGTGCAAGGAAAGTTTGGATAACATGGGAAGTATGGAATGTATGTGGCAGTGTGCATACTGGAGTACTGCTCTCCCAAGGAGCACTCTTGGATCTGCCTGAGCTTTAGCCACTTGGATATGCTTGGATATACTTTGCTATAGCCACTTGGATATTTCCAACCTGGACAATTCTATGATTCTATAATGTAGAGCGGACCAAACTTTTTAAAACTTGCTACTCGTGGTGTCAAACTTGAAGGCAAGTGAAGCTATTTTGCTATCTGTAAAATCATTAAGTTTGGCCAGCTTTCCATTTCCTAGGTTTCTGGGGTGCAAGGAAAGTTTGGATAACATGGGAAGTATGGAATGTATGTGGCAGTGTGCATACTGGAGTACTGCTCTCCCAAGGAGCACTCTTGGATCTGCCTGAGCTTTAGCCACTTGGACATACTTGGATATACTTTGCTATAGCCACTTGGATATTTTTTTTTTCTACCATATTCTGGAGTGCTTGGGCAGGAGCGTTTGCTGCTCTCAGACTGGGGAGTCCTCAAGACTGGAGCATTGCTGACTCTACAGGGAGACAGATTGGGTGAGGTGTAGGTGAATTAATGAGCAGTCTCTTTCACCCAGTGTCACCAGTCATCAAGCCAGATCACCTCGCTGTGGATGATTGCTAGTAGTTATGTCACTGAGTTTTTTGTAGTGAATTTAAACGGAACGAACTTACTCTTTCATTAGCAAAGATTTATTGAATTTTCTTTCTTACTACTATAAGACTTAAAAGAAAAGGGCTGGAGTACAACACAAAAATTAATTGCAAACCTGTATCTGGGCTATCAGTGCCATCCTTTTCCTTCCATTTGAGGGAACGGGTGGATTGAGGGACTTGATAATGTTGCATTCAGTTCTTTTCTTAGGATCAGGAACCAACAGAGGTCACGTGTAGCACCTGAAATAATGCTTTTTTAGTCCCTGTCCTCCCTTCAGGAGAATCAGACAGCATAATCTAGCTGCTGAAGTAAATCACTAGTTGAGGAAAAATTTTTGGTACTACTGTTACTAAGGAAATAAGATATATTTGACCAAACTTGTCGCAGGTAAAACAGGGGGTTTTATTTACTGGTTGGAACGTGGTCTCTGGTGTCTGTATTTACCTTATCTCCCTTTTAAAAGAAATTGTACTGTTTCCTGTACTATTTCTCTATTTGTACTTCAGTATTCTCTGTGTGTAAAAAAAAAAATGCTTTCATGTATAAATTTTCCATTGCTTAGTGTGTGACTGTTCTTTTCCTGTCTGATGAGATGTTACTGTCTGCCAGGTGTTCTTCTACAAAGGAGAACTGCACATCATTCCACTGTCAGAGACTGACGAGGAGGAATGTGACCCATGGGCTGCCAGTCCAACAATCTCAGAGGCCTTATCGCTGTTATCCAGCCGTTCGGAGGAGTTCCTGGCTGCAGAACCCATCAGGACAGCAGTGTATAAACGCATCAGTGGGTAAGTTGGTGTTTTGTTTTGGTCTTCTGCAACAGTAAGCTTTGATTCTGGGGTGTCTGGGATACTTTTTTTGTGTTCTTGTGCTGTCATACAGTGAGACCTGGACAGGCTGAACAGTTGGGCAGAGAGGAACCTGATGAAATTCAACCAGGGCAAGTGCAGGGTGCTGCACCTGGGGAGGAATAACCCCCTGCACCAGGACAGGTTGGGGCTGACCTGCTGGAGAGCAGCTCTGAGGAGAAAGACCTGGGAGTCCTGGTGGACAATAGGGTGACCACAGATCAGCAATGGGCCCTTGTGGCCAAGAAGGCCAATGGCATCCTGGGAGGCATCAGGAAGAGTGTGAGCAGCAGGTGGAGGGAGGTCATCCTGCCCCTCTGCTCTGCCCTGGGGAGGCCCCATCTGGAGCACTGGGTCCAGTTCTGGGCTCCCCAGTTGCAGAAGGACAGGGAACTGCTGGAGAGGGGACAGCAGAGGGCTAGAAAGATGATGAAGGGCCTGGAGCATCTCTCTTATGAGGAGAGGCTGAGGGACTTGGCTCTCTTTAGTCTGGAGAAGAGAAGGCTGAGGGGGGATCTGATCAACGCCTATAAATCCTTCAAGGGTGGGTGTCAGGAGGATGGGGCCAGTCTTTTTCCAGTGGTGCCCAGGGACAGGACAAGAGGAAATGGGCACAAACTTGAACATGAGAAGTTCCACCTAAACAGCAGGAGGAACTTCTTCACTTTGAGGGTGGCAGCACCCTGGAAGAGGCTGCCCAGGGAGGTGGTGGAGTCTCCTTCTCTGGAGACATTCAAACCCAGCTGGACACGTTCCTGTGGGACCTGCTCTGGGTGGACCTGCTCTGGCAGGGGGTTGGACTAGATGATCTCCAGAGGTCCCTTCCAACCCCATGTCATTCTGTGATTCAGTTGTTTTCCTGTCATATGTGAAAAGGTGTTTACTTTTCCAAAACCACCAACTAGAGGTTTTTCTGTGGCATTTTTCTAAAGAGGGGTACCAGCGTACTGTGGGCTCTGAAAGTGGTTCACTGCTATGATGCCACACATGCTGATGACAAGAGTTACTTTTCCTTCACATCCTTGTACTGAAAAATCTGAAAGTCCTGTGAACCATTAGTAGCCCATTGAGGCAGGGGAAAGAGGATTGCCATCTAAAATGTAGAACCAGCATGTTTTTCAGAGCATCACCTTGTCACTCATCATTCTACATCATTTTTTGCAAGAATTTGACAGTGTGAGCCAGATGACTACTATGCTCAGTGCAGTGATACTGTGTATAGGGTACTATATAGCTGGACCTTTAGTCAAGTTGACAGTGATTCATTTTACCAATGTGGGGATTAAATTTTTATTAGCCATGTGTATTTTTTTGCATGTGTGTGTGTATATTAAAAAAAATAAATAATCAGACATTCCAGGTGTTAGTTTAGCTGAGTTTCAACCTGTGTTTAGAACTCAATGTGGTACTCAATGGCTCAAAGTCCAGATGGAAACCAGTCACAAGTGGTGTTCCTCAAGGGTCCGTGCTGGGGCCAATACTGTTTAACATTTTTATCAATGATACAGACAGGGAGATCAAAGGCACCATCAGCAAGTTTGCGGACGACACCAAGCTGTGTGGTGTTGTCGATACACCAGAGGGGTGGGATGTCATCCAAAAGGACCTGGACAGGCTGGAGAGGTGGGCCCAGGTGAACCTCATGAGGTTCAACAAGAGCAAATGCAAGGTTCTGCACCTGGGCCGGAACAATCCTCACCATCAGTACAGGCTTGGGGGTGAGGTATTAGGAAGCAGCCCTGAGGAAAGGGATTTGGGGGTGCTGGTGGATGAGAAGCTGGACATGAGCAGGCAGTGGGCACTTGCAGCCCAGAAGGCCAATCCCATCCTGGGCTGCATCAAAAGATGCATTGCCAGCAGGTCCAGAGAGGGGATTCTGCCACTTTACTCTGCTCTGGTGAGACCTCACCTGGAGTATTGTGTGCAGGTCTGGAGCCCTCAATATAAGGACATGGACCTGATGGAGCGGGTCCAGAGGAGGGCCACAAGGATGATCAGGGGGATGGAGCACCTCTGCTCCGAGGACAGGCTGAGGGAGCTGGGGTTGTTCAGCCTGGAGAAGAGGAGGCTCCGGGGAGACCTAATAGCAGCCTTCCAGTTACCTGAAGGGCCTACAGGAAGGCTGGGGAGAGCCTGTTTAGAAAGGCCTGTAGTGACAGGACGAGGGGCAATGGCTTCAAGCTGGAGGGGAACAGATTTAGATTGGAGATGAGGAGAGGGTTCTTCACTGTGAGGGTGGTGGAGCACTGGAACAGGTTGCCCAGGGAGGTGGTTGAGGCCCCATCCCTGGAGATATTCAAGGTGAGGCTCGACGAGGCCCTGGGCAACCTGGTCTAGTTGGGGGTGTCCCTGCTGACTGCGGGGGGGTCGGACTAGATGGCCTTTGGAGGTCCCTTCCGGCCTGGACCATTCTATGATTCTATGATTTTATGAAAATGGAAGTAATCATTAAAAAGGAGTGGGTTGGTCTTGCAGGACACTTCATACAGTAAGTTTCTATTGTATGATACAGGTATCCTGAGAAGATTCAGGCCTCGTTTCACCGAGCCCACTGCTACCTCCCGGCAGGCATCGTGGCAGTGCTGCGGCAGCGCCCGTCGCTGGTGGCTCCAGCAGTCCAGGCCTTTTACCTGCGGGATCCTGTCGATTTACGAGCATGTCGTTCTTTCCAAACATTCCCTCCAGATGAGCGTGTGATGACTGCAGTAAGTGATCCTGCTGATGATGCAGCTTGTCACTTAAGTAGATTCTGTAATTGACAGAGGTTCTGTGGTCAAGTGATTATAAATGTGTGGATTTAATTTTTTTAAATGGCGTGTTTTCTGATTTATTTTTTTTCTTTTGACACTAGGCGTGAATTTCTGGTTCATTATGTTAATAGCTTTTCTGCCTTCAGATTGATATGGCCAGACTTTCAAATGACTAATAGTGAGATAAGCGTTTCTGAGATCAGGCTTTACTGCTAATATTTCTTCTGCTGAAGTGCTTGCTAAATAAATTTATATAGTTCTGTGATCAGAGCAGTTTGACAGCACTGCCAGCCAACATAAGGAGTATGTTAACTACTGTATAACGTAACTACCCCTAGCTGTTCATTCCCAGGCTTTTCACCTTCTCAGCTGTGCTTACACAGCTCTCTGAAAGCCATTTTATGAAGTGTTTTATGAGCATTGTCGAAGCAGTGTTGTGCGTGATATGTTTGTGTTAGAGAGTTATAGCCCAAACTCCTGAAAATAAGCTTTGGAGTCAAATTTTAGACTTCTAGACTCCTTTTGAAATCTCAACTTTGATTTCATTAATTGAAAAGAGCCCTTAGTTTTGTCAAAATGCACCTTGTTGGCATGAACACTGAGGATTTTTTTTAATGTTCAGACTGAGTGAAGTTCACGTTTATTTACAGATGTCAACTTGGAATATAATTTGTAAGATCTGAAAACCAACATATCTTAGGCCAATGTATCTAAAATGTGTTTTGAATACATCTCAGGTATTGTTTGTAATATGAGTGCTTTAAAACAAAGCTGGTGGAGAGACTGGTGGGAAGTTGATGCCCATACACAACACCAACTGCAGTGAGTGTGTTTCTTTTCTTCTGGCTTGTTCAGGTGACTTTCACCAAGTGTTTGTACGCACAACTGGTGCAGCAGAAGTTTGTTCCGGACAGACGCAGTGGATACACACTTCCCCTCCCGTCTCACCCTCAGTACAAAGCCTATGAACTAGGCATGAAACTGGTAATTTATTTTTTTTAATGCATTTTATGCTGAGTCTGTTTCAGTTTGCTTGTTTATAGATGTCCAAGAAATGACTCTTTCGCTTGTAAGTTGCCTACTTGTACAGAAGAATGTGAGCAAGTTTGCAGTTAGCATTTTTTGTGGAAGGACAGTATCGTGGGAGTTTTCTTTTACAGTCCTGTCCTCCCCCCCCAGTAACTATCCCAACCAGAATTTACACAGGTGTAGTACCATAGCTGAACTGGTATCAAACCCAGTTATTTTCCCCTTAAGCAACATGGAAAATAGTTTCCATCTCAGGATACAGGAGGTCTATTTTAGCCTCTGTCTGAAGCAGCACATCCGGTTACGTTCCAAGTTGCTGTTTATGGCTTTTGTGCATGGAGGTGTTTCCGTGGACTAAATTTGCATTTCAGTGTAGAGTTCTGTGTAAGTGTCCATCAAAACTACAACTGCTGTGCCTCAGGCACCAGAACACACAACCCTGTCCTACACATCCAGTTTGGCACCAGACATGTAGAGCTTGATGTGGTGCATCTTTGCTGCACAGAGCAATCCAGAACTTAAACTGCCTACCTCTTAGGATGTTTTGCAATTTCTGTCCTGCAACTGTGCTGTTTCACTATCAAAGTAGTAAATGAATCGTAGAATCATAGAATTGTCCAGGTTGGAAGGGACCTGCAAGATCATCTAGTCAAACCATCACCCTAACCCTGGTAAAACCCCATCACTAAACCATGTTTCTAAGCAGTATGTCAACCATCTTTTCAATCCCTCCAGGGATGGGACCTCAACCCCTGCCCTGGGCAGCCCATTCCAAGGCTTCAGAACCCTTTCTGGGTCAACATTTTTCTTACTCTCCAATCTGAACCTCCCCTGGGGCAACTTGAGGCCATTTCCTCTTGTCCTACACATTGCAGTTACCTCAATCATAGGCAACATCTGAGATGGGGGCGGGGAGGGTTTGGCTGTTTGAAGGGCAGAAAGGATGCTGGGGGAGCGTGCCCTGGGACCTGGCTGCAAGTAGAAACGCAGGATCTGAGTTTTCTCTCCTGAAACTTCCTCTCTGGAAACTTGTGCCTCAGTAGAGCTGGTTTGTATCCATAAAATGTGTAGGCCAGGCAAGTTTGCAGGTCGGCATAGATTCTAAATACAAGTCAAGCCTTCATGCTTGCGTGAGGAGTGGCTTGTGAACTGTAGACCTGCCTGTCTTCTAGGTTGCTCTGCAGTGACTTGTCCGTGTAGACAAACTTTGCAAAGTCAAAATGATCTGCTATTGCTGTAGAAAGAGAGATTTCAACTTCCAAAACGAGATACTGCTACCTGACATAAAACTGGGGTTGGCACCTACTTCTCAAATGGCAGCATCAGGAGCTTGATGATACTATGCAGTTGTTTAAAGGTGCACTTGAGAACCTCTTGTTGTTGCATCTCTTACACAGGCTCATGGCTTTGAAATTTTGTGCTCCAAGTGCAGCAAAGCATCTCCTGATTCCAAGAGAAGTGTGTTAAGCGGTCCCCTGTGGGAGAGATTCCTCAGCAGCCTGAAGGAAAAACATTATTTCAAGGTGAAGTAGTGTGTTCACGCGTGTGTCTTTTAAACATTCTAGGAAAAATGTGGTTTTAGCTCTTAACTTGTACATGAAATTATAGCAGGGCAGGAAATTTAATGCTTCCATCTATGGAAAAACAAATGAATGTCTTTAAAGGAGGTACATGCAGCTTGTTCTCCTTTGAAATTAATCAGTTTCTTTTCGAAAGGAAAAAGCTGGCTTTGGGCATTAATTCATTCAAATGAATGTCTTTAAAGGAGGTACATGCAGTTTGTTCCCCTTTGAAATTAATCAGTTTCTTTTGGAAATGAAAAAGGAAAAAGCCAGTTTTGGGCATTAATTCATTAATCTAAAGAGAGGGAAAATACATTTGAATAAAGGAAGTCACAATATGGTTGTGTGATACTGTAACTGTTTACATGCCTCCAGAATAAATATTCTTAAAGGTCTATACTTAACATCCATGGACTTGTTTGGGCCCATGTAAGTGTATTTTTTGTTTGTGTGAGGTTTGTGGGTTTTCATTGGTTGTTTTTTTGTTGTTTTTTTTTTTTTTTTAAGATGCCTTTGACTACTTATTTGAAGCTTATAAATTGGACATAAATTGACTACTTACTTGAAGGTTATAAAATTGGGCAACTCTATTGAAATGCTTAGGTTAATATAGGAAAAGGGGAGTATTCTTACAGCACTGCAATGCCAGTTCTGTGGATAATTCCCAAAAACCAAGAGACTTATTCACAGTTCCTGGATAGTCATAACCTGGGCATGGCAAATGCACCCTGTTGTGGGAATCATAGTATTGTCTTTGATTGCAGCATAAGTTTTTTAATTCACACCTGACTGTGAAAGTGCCTTATGCCTATTCCCTATATTCTATTCCAAGTATATACTGTGGGTCAGAATGACTTGTTTTTTCTCAGCACTAAATTTCTGTGTGACAAATAATCCCGGTTATGAAGCCTGCCTGTGAAAAGGATGGGGAGGGAGAATTGTTGAGTTTCACATTTGTGACTTGCATTAAATAGGGAGAAATGGAAGGATCTGCTAAGTACTTGGAACTGTTGCATATGGCAGAAGATTACTTCCAGCAATCTGTTACCAAGCCAGAAAGGTAAGAGCTACTTGAAATTCAGGAGTAATCCTACACAGTACCTACAAGTACTTCAACTAAGTTTTTTCAGCGCTTGTTACAAAAAAAAGTGAACCCTTGTCTTCATTGCACAGTTAACAGAGGTGCTGCAGCTAGTATGTATGGGTATTAATTCCTCTGGAATACTCTCCACTAGTAGAAGTTGTTGCTTGAGTAACTATTTATCTTGGTTTTGTGAAATATTAATCTATGCCAAATGGGTTAAGAAGTGACTGAAGAGCATAATTTTGTTGGTTGGCTATAGTAAGTGTTTAAAAGTTTCATTGAAAAGCAATCCCAGTGAATAATAAATATGGAGTAATCTGTCTCCTTTACTCAAGACATGCAGCTGGCTATAGATTACTCCAAAAGATCAAATCCAAAAAATAAATCATTACAAAAATATCTGAGGGTTTGCCAGCTCATAATATCTTGACCATTAGTTGCTTGAAGTTCCAGTCTGTGCTCTTTGGGATCTGGCAATCCTAATGTTTACCAAGACAAAATAAATCTGAAGAACAGAGGAAATGTGAGAAATGGGCTTTGGAGCCATCAACAAGGAATTACAGTAATTGACTGTGTCTTGTTTTGGCTTGTACTATTTGTGTAGTATTCTGGTATTTTCCCAAAATACACTTACCTTTTTTTATGTATTTACACAGGAGTAATTTGAGTGAAAACCTGCATGTGGAGTGTGAGATGCCACTGGCATCGTAACGCTAGTAAAAACCCATTTCAGTAAATTGAAATTTTTTCTTCTAGCTCTGTTGAAGTGAACCCAGGTGATGAAATCTTGGCATTGCTACGGGCAACAACCGTTGATTTGAAGGAACTTGAGAGAGAAGCAGCTTGTCTTCCTCCAGAGGATGGTGAGCAGGATGGAGGGGTGAACTCATCCTATCAGAGATGATTATTTGTAGGGGGAGAGGAGGAATGTTCACAGCACCATATCAGTCTTTGAATCTACTTACTTTGTCTCCTATCCTGTGACTGCTAGAGGTGTTACTCACAGGCCATCGTTTAAGATTGAGGCAATCGGTTCCTTTGTATAAGCCACAAAGTTTGGGACTGTGAACTGGCCAGATGTGCTATCCATTTTCTGATTTGATACCACTAGATGAGTAATGCACATTAGTAACTGTGCACACTTACACCAGATCAGGTGTGTCAGCTGCCTACCAGACAGAAAGTACTTAAACATTTTAGAATGATAAACAAATTCCAATACTGACAATACAAAGTTAATTACTACCTGGTCTGCTCTCATGGCAAATACAAGACCAGCATAAACTTTATGTAATAAGTTTTTTTTCTGTCATTTGACAGAAATAAAGTAGTTGCTAGTGTGCAGCACAGGTTACATCTGTATTTCTGGATGATGCAGACAACAACCGTTGATTTGAAGGAACTTGAGAGAGAAGCAGCTTGTCTTCCTCCAGAGGATGGTGAGCAGGATGGAGGGGTGAACTCATCCTATCAGAGATGATTATTTGTAGGGGGAGAGGAGGAATGTTCACAGCACCATATCAGTCTTTGAATCTACTTACTTTGTCTCCTATCCTGTGACTGCTAGAGGTGTTACTCACAGGCCATCGTTTAAGATTGAGGCAATCGGTTCCTTTGTATAAGCCACAAAGTTTGGGACTGTGAACTGGCCAGATGTGCTGTCCATTTCTGATTTGATACCACTAGATTAGGAATGCACATTAGTAACTTTGCACACTTACACCAGATCAGGTGTGTCAGCTGTCTACCAGACAGAAAGTATTTAAACATTTTAGAATGATAAACAAATTCCAATACTGACAATACAAAGTTAATTACTACCTGGTCTGCTCTGATGGCAAATACAATAATATTTACATAATAAGTTATACAAAGTTAATTACTACCTGGTCTGCTCTCATGGCAAATACAAGACCAGCATAAACTTTATGTAATAAGTTTTTTTTCTGTCATTTGACAGAAATAAAGTAGTTGCTAGTATGCAGCACAGGTTACATCTGTATTTCTGGATGATGCAGTAGCACACAAATCCAACATTCAGTGTTAATGATCACAGTGGAAGGTTGGATTAGCTCCCCCTTTATAGCATAAGCCTTTTCTTCCTTCATTTAGTGGCAGAAGGATTATCTGTGACTAGAACATCTGGATGATGCAGTAGCACACAAATCCAACCTGCAGTGTTAAAGATCACAGTGGAAGGTTGGATTAACTCTCCCTTTATAGCATAAGCCTTTTCTTCCTTCATTTAGTGGCAGAAGGATTATCTGTGACTAGAACAATATCTGCTAGTTTGAAGCTGCATATAAAGCAGAGTTTTAAAACAGGAATACAAAATAGAAACTCTTTTCTGATAAGCCTCTCACTGACTTATACTCTGCATTATCCAGTATCAGCACGAAAACTTAATAGTGCAAAAAGAAGGTACAAAATGCTGGCAGTACTCCCTACTGTCTGGATGGGGCCTTGTGGGCTAACCAGCTTGTGTGGAATAACAAGTATGTCCTATATTCTTTCAGATGACAGCTGGCTGGAGATTACTCCAGATGATCTAGATCAGATGCTGAAGGAAGCAAGAAATGAGTCCCCCCCTTCCTCAAGTGAGGAAGAGCGGAAATATGACTTGGAAGCAGTTGCTGAAAGCATGAAGGCTTTTGTATCCAAAGTCTCAACGCATGAAGGAGCAGAAATGCCATGGTAGTAGTATTTTTTTATGCTTGGTGTCTGGTGTAGAATGTGTTTTCATGCTGCTGCAGCCCTTTGGTTGATTCTGTAACGTAGAGAATCAAAGTTGGAAAGTGTTCTACTTAGCAGAGGCCTGAAACAAACCCTGGTTAGTAGTGAATATGTGGCTGCTTTTAAACCAACTTGGTGACCCTTCTGATACCAGTGCGGGTAAAAATGCTGGAATTTGTGCTGTTTTCCAGCACTCTCACTTAGCTTGGTTTTGTGATTTTTTTAAACTTTTTTTTTAACCCTTTTAAGTTGAAGGAACTGTCATTAAAATGTACTCTCGAGTTCACTTGCACTGAAATTTTTCTACCGTGAAGGACTAACTACTCAGGCTGCTAAAATGCTTCTGATGAGGCTGTGCAGAAATAAAAATGAAACTTAAGTTGAGGGAATCTGTCTCTGTGAATTTAGACTGTTGATTTTTCTGGTACAGCTGTGTTTGGATTTCCTGTAGGTTAGTATTTTGAATATCCTGGGCCTGTTTTTGCACCATACTGTATGCCTAGAAGCAGGAGAAGAGTTACTGTGGATCCCTCTCGTTCCCCACAGTGGAAGAAAAGTGCTAATGGAAGATACTTAACTATATAGACAACAGCAGAATGCCACTAGATTAATTGTTGGAGTTAAGAAAGTGCATGTAAATGTTGTGTGGACAGACCTTTAATTTTAAAAACTCATGAGTTAGGTAGTAGCATATTGTCCGGGTTCTTTTTCATAGCTTCAGTAGTGAGAAAATAATGCTGTGTAAGCTGTATCAAGCACATAAGGGTTTACTGAAGTTATGCTCTTAACTGTCAGTGTCTGTGTTTATAATGTAGGGTTTTTTCAGTTATTTAAAAAAACAAGTAAAACAAACAAAACAAAGGCAAAGAGCTGAGCCTTATGGGAGGTCAGAATGAAACCTTTAGTGTTCTTTATAGGCAGGAGACCTCAGAGATTCTCCACTTCTTCAATCTGTGTCTGAGGTATAACACCACTGGCTTTTCCAGAAGGATTCAGGCATCCTTTTTTTTGATTGTCTTCAGTAAATTTTTTGTTTGTCCATGACAAACAATTAAAGTTGATGATTTTCTTTTCTCCTTCCTGCCAGAGTTCTTCCTCTTGCTGTCTCATTCCTACTTCATACAGGCCTCAGACTTTTAAACTCTTCTGAGACCTTCAGTTCAAACGTCCCAACTTTCATCTAGGCTTGAGAGAAATTAGTATGCCATATGGCTGATGCCTGCATCAGGCTTATGCGAGAATAAGAGCTTTACTTATACAAAAACATTTTTATTTTTCAGGTCATCTGATGAATCTCATGTTACCTTTGACGTAGATTCTTTTACAAAAGCATTAGACAGAATTTTAGGTGAGATTGCTTCTTTGTTTCATTTGTCAGAATATCTCCTGGTTATTTGCCTTCCCTGGGTTTTTCTTATCATGGCTTATCAGATTTGTTTGTGATCTGTACTGACACAAAATAATACATAGGGGCGGACTCGGAAGAGCTGGATTCTGATGATCTGGATGAAGAACAGGAGTTTGACTTCTCAGATGAGGATGATGAGGACTTTGATGCTGAAAATCAAAGGGAAGATGAGAAGGTATCACCTAATGAGCTTATAGGCAGTCTCAAGTCATATATGAACGAGATGGACCGTGAACTGGCACATACCAACGTCGGTAAAAGCTTCACCACCCAAAAGAAAGGGGTAAGTAGGCCTTAAGTTCAAGTCTGTGGTATAATTGTTTTGAAAGCTGTAGTCGGAAAGAGGAAATACGCTAAAATTGGTCATTCAGAATAATGTGATTAAAAACTTCTGTCTTCTGATCATGTGCTATCTAATTATGAAAAAAAAAAAATCCCACACGCAAGCAAATGTGCTGCAGTTGCATCGTAGTATATTTAAAAAAAAAAAAAAACAAACTACCAAAAACCAAACAAACCTGAACTTGGCTAAACTTTAACTTGCCCATCGTTTCCAAGACTTAGTTTCATTTCCCTGTTCTACCCTCTTTGAATAGTAAAGCAAGCAACTGCAGCTTGACTTCTTGAGTTCCTCTAGTAGATTAGTTGCGTAGGAAGCTGAGCCAGGACTTGGTAACCCTCTCTGTCCTTCTCTTGGAAATTAATCTGTGTAATGAAAGTGATGATTTTTAACTGGCACGAGTGTTTGGTGACTAAATTCCTCTCTTGTCAAGACAGTGTGGGACGTACTGAACTTTGTTGGCTGCAGAACTGTTCCTTTGGGTTTTTTTTCTTTTGTGGTTTGCTTTTGCCTTTTTTTAAACCTGTTTATACAATTTGATAAAGCTTTCTCTTTATACTTACTGTAGGCAAGTTCTAGTAACACAACTGCATCTCAAAATGCTGGCCCTGATTCTGGAGCTGAAGATCCTGAGTTGACACCAGTTGATGTGGATATGAACTTGGTAGCAAACCTGCTTGAATCCTATAGTGCTCAGTCTGGACTGGCGGGACCAACCTCTAACATTTTACAGAGCATGGGAGTGTATTTACCTGAAAATGCAGATCGTGTTGGCTCTAAGGGAGCAACAGAATAAAAGACTGTCTTCATTCAGAAGGTGTGACCGCCTGAGGAAATGAAGCACGGAAAGACTAGCAGTATTTGGAAGAAGAGACAAAAGGTTTGAATTTAAAGCATTTTGTGCACTAGTTATGTGTGACTCTAAAGATGCAAAGTGAATTTACCTGCAAAAGCTGTCTGTTTGGATGCTATCTTGGATAGAAGTTGGATTTTTTTTCAGGGCTGACATGTTTTCAGAAAATCAGAAAGTGATGTTGCGACTTGAATGAAACTTTTATAATAAAACCTGTCTTGAGTTTTTTCAAATCAACGATCCAATTTGCTGTGTTTTGGAAATGTCCTCTCACCCATTACTAGGTGGTTTCAATAGCTGGAAAGCAGTTTGTGTTCTGAAAATGCTGCTGCCTTCAGGGGAAGATGGAGGAATGCCGTATTACGGGAACAGGGTTCCCTTGTGAATTGAGGAACGCTGGTTAAATGTTGAGCAGACACTTAATCGCTTTTCCAAAAGTCAAATGCTTCATTGTAAGAACCTCTGATAATTACTGTAAGAATCTGTAAGAATTCTTTATTAACCCAGGAGGATTTGAAGAGTAATTAGATTGAATATGTAAATGTTGGCTATTTTTTTAATTTATTTAAATAAAACAAACTTAAATACATACAACTTGATTACTGGAGACGGGTGTTGGTTTGTTTGTTTTTCTTTGAAGGTATGCATAACTTCTTCAGTGCAGTATTGGAAGTTCTTGGAGTTAAAACATTTTCATAATTGGGTGTTTTTTTTGAATTCCATTATTGCTGGATGTTGGTATCGTGCCAGCAGTAGCTGTATGTGAGCCTAGTCTGAACAGTTTAGTTTTGTTTTACAGTGAAAATGTAGCTAGAAGGCATTCAGCATGTTGCTTTCACATGGAAGGAAAAACCTATTCTAGATGTGAAGACTTAGTTTTAACAAGATAAATTTGAAATAAGATATGTAGAAATTTCTGATTTACAGACAGCAAGAACACAGTCCTGCCAGATCTGAATCGGTTTCTCTGAGTCTTTTTTTCATTATTTTTTTCTTCTATACAACAATTAATCAAGTGTCGTGACTGGTAGAAGAGGAGCTCATTGGTTAAGGTTTTGGTTTTTGTTTGTTTGGTTTTTAAACTTACTCAGAAAAATAGTATTCAATGATACAAAAGCCTGATTGATCCTGAAGGCATAGCTAACCGCTTTTAAAGGCGTGAATAATGATAATTATTATTGGTGGAGGTGTTATTATTAATCTTAAGGGTTGAAATATTTGTTAGATTTTTTTTCATGTTAAATGTTAGCATTATTTCAACTGACAAAGCAGAATGTAGCAGAAGTTGTTTGCAGATAGGACTTGGACACACGTTGGATGAGGAGTTCCAGTGCCCAGCTGCCACGCCAAGTGAGTTTCACCAATGCACAGAAAATCCTTTGACTTCCCTACTGATCTGTGCTTATGGTGTTGGGTTTTTTTTTTTCCAAGTTCTTGGATTTTTTTGCAAATGACAAATATTTTGTAAAATGCTCCAGTACAGTATCATAAATATTGGAGACTCTGTACTTGAATGCATAGAATCAATGTGGATGAAGAGTATGATGGCTGTGCTACCTCTGTGTTTGTCCACCATCAGTGTTGTTTAAGTTATTTGTCAACAATTTGGGGAGAGTACTGGCAAGTTGGACAGGGATTAGAGATGGACAAGAAGAATGAGGGAGTATAAAGATGCCGTGGAATGGGATTGGGTTAGACAAATCTACTCTGGAAAAATTGGGGTAGCAGGAGTTCTTGAATCTAGCAGATATGGATAATCAGCAGGTAGTGGTGGAAAATGGATGCCCTTGAATCTTAAAAAAAGGATTTATGTTCTAACAAGCAAGGTAGTTTAACACTGAAGGTACATACAGTTCTCCACTGGTGAGTAGTTAGATCAAGTTTGGATACTTTAAAAAATAACTCATTTTCAAGAACATGATCACGATTAAACTCTTGTGGCCTGTACTATACAAAAGGTCAAAATGGATCAAAGGACCCTTCTGATGTAGGGTATGAAGAAAACCTCTGAGCTGATATTCAGAACAAAGATGCTCTTTTGAAGTGCTTCAGCCTATCTTGCTTCCTGTATAATTTTACTTTTCCATCAATTGGACTTATTTCTGTGGGGCTGTTCTTATTCCAACTATTTACATTCGTTTAGCAGGTTCACAGTGGAGACCTTCAAGTCTCTGGAATTGCTCACAAAAGAACTTGCTGTTGAAGAACAAGCACTTCCATGCTGCCTCTTCCACTGCTTTGAAGTAACGTATGAGGTGTTTCTGCTTTTAATTTTGAAAGAGAGTATTTTTAGTGAAGGAAGCCTGGTGGAATTAATTAGGGAAGACAAGTGCAATGTGCGTCCTTTTCAACGGATTGCTATCAAAGTTTCCATTATATTCTGAATTGGTTTTCCAACACAATTTATTCACTTGCTCACTTGAGCATCTGCCTTTTATACAGCCTTGTTCATCCTAGAACTTCTGACCCTTCCCAAAAATGTGGTTTTCTTGTTTGTGGCTTTACCCCTGTAGCCCCAGTTCTTAATGGTGTAGTTGTTGACAGGTACAGTGGATCTTTCATCTTCCATATAGGAGATCAAAACTATTCCCAGGAGACAGCAGAGACCTGTAACTTGTTAAAACTTTATCCAAACCTGGGCATTTTGGCTGTTGTCACTCTTCCCACCAAGCAGCTTTATGGAATAACGAGGAGCCTGAGAGAGCGGGTCTTTATTTGCTCGGTGCTGGAGGGTGTGTAGTTGGTTTCAGAAATGAGCAGCCTGCGGGCTAGCAACGTTTTCAGCTTGAGTCCAGCTGCTCCTGGTCAGAAGGAACGGTGTTTAACTAGAGCTGGCTGTGTTCAAGCGTGGTTTGGTGTCAGTGATGCTACCTGCTATTTGAAGTCTCCTGCAAATAAGCCATGGTTGGTGTCCTTGCCATGTAAGTGGATATCAGCCTCCTCTGTTGCCCTTAAAAATCTCCTCCTTGCGCGACACTTGCCTCCTACCTTTCCTGTCTAACACAGTGGTATAGGAGTAATGATTACCTCCAGGGCATCTGCTAGTTCCAGTGGTGGCAAAGCATTTTTTATGAATGTTTGTGCAGCTCCTGCTGTAGCTACTTACCAAACTAGTGAGAGAAACTGGATTTTGTTTTTAATAGCAGCAGGAGTCAGGGCAGGCCCTTTGTACCACCTCAGCATCCCTTGGGATGCTGCAAAAGCTGCAGCAACAGCTGCCCTCCCTCTTGCCGTTTACGTCTTTGGAATGGAACACGAGAGCATCTGTTCTGGCAGGTCCAAGATGGAAATGTACTTCTTTTTCCAACTTTGTTTATTCCCTTAAGAAAACATCACCGTGGTTGGGGTTCTCAGCTTAAATAACAGAATACAGAGCTATTGAAAAAAAGTAAGTTGCTGAAGAATATGAAGAGTCAGGGGATGTGAAGCCTAAAATACATCACCGTGGTTGGGGTTCTCAGCTTAAACAGCAGAATACAGAGCTATTGAAAAAAGTGAGTTGCTGAAGAATATGAAAAGTCAGGGGATGTGAAGCCTAAAACATCACTTTAGTTGATGTGCATCAAGTGTGTTCCTCAGCCACCAGCTCAGGAACCTGTGTACCACCTCATGAGGATGGAGAAGGTCCCCTATTACATATCCCAGGTGCCAAGATTGGATAATTAATTCAAGCAGAGCTATTGAAAAAAGTGAGTTGCTGAAGAATATGAAAAGTCAGGGGATGTGAAGCCTAAAACATCACTTTAGTTGATGTGCATCAAGTGTGTTCCTCAGCCACCAGCTCAGGAACCTATTTACCACCTCATGAGGATGGAGAATGTCCCCTATTATGTATCCCAGGTGCCAAGAGTGGATAATTAATTCAACGGCAAAACTGTGTTTTCAGGGCAAATAACTGAGATTTCTGTTGTGGTCATGATTCAGTTTATCTTGTGTTGGAATTCTTACCGTAACCACTTGTCTTGTTGAAATAGGACAGAAGCAACAGGTGGATGGATGTAGGAATATGTGCTGGCTGTGCTTCCAGGCTGGGAAACTGCCTCGTGGAGCGCAGCATCCTGGAAAAGGGTGGTATATGTGAAGCCTAAAACATCACTTTAGTTGATGTGCATCAAGTGTGTTCCTCAGCCACCAGCTCAGGAACCTATTTACCACCTCATGAGGATGGAGAATGTCCCCTATTATGTATCCCAGGTGCCAAGATTGGATAATTAATTCAAGGGCAAAACTGTGTTTTCAGGGCAAATAACTGAGATTTCTGTTGTGGTCATGATTCAGTTTATCTTGTGTTGGAATTCTTACCGTAACCACTTGTCTTGTTGAAATAGGACAGAAGCAACAGGTGGATGGATGTAGGAATATGTGCTGGCTGTGCTTCCAGGCTGGGAAACTGCCTCGTGGAGCGCAGCATTCTGGAAAAGGGTGGTATGAACAACTTAAAGGTTTCTGGACAGCAGCCCTATTTAGGTAAAGATGTATATCTGTTCTCATCCTAGTCCAACACACGTTTATTTAGCACCCTGACTGAATTAACATTTATGTAAACCTTAACATTTATGTAAAACCTTAACATTTATGATTTTTCAGCTTCCCATACCTTAAAAGATCTTGATGAGATTCTTAGCCTTTTATTAATAAAGTGATGTAATTTGCTTCTGTCCCTATCCCAAACTTCATCTTTCTTCTTTTTCTGCTTTTATTAATGTACTAGTAAATCTTCTGGGTCCCTTTGCAGTATTTTCAGTAACAGAAATAAGGCTGCTTTTGTGTTTCCTGACATTAGAATGACCTTACTGTTTGTTTATCACTCTTTTCCCCCTGCCCAGTCACTTCAAATCTTATTGAAAAAATCTCTTCCTTGCCTTATGTCCTAACCTCTGCTTTTTCTTTACTGTAGCTGCATTTTCTTTAGATGTGAAGTTTTGTGGAGAACACTGTATAGAAAGATGCTACAGGTGGTTGAACAAGTGTGAAATGGGAGCCGAAGGCTGGGAGAGCTGAATTCATTTCAGCAGTGCTTCAGACTGAAGCACAGGAATTGTAGTTGTGTAATTACAAGCTGTTCTGACAACCTGTCCCTTGCAGCTGCTGGAGTTGGACTGTTTGTGGTTACTGGAGAAATGACTACCTGAAAAATAACTTGAACACAGTCGTGTTGGCAGTGTGTTCCATGAAGTGCTCGTGTCCTCTCAGGCTAAACATCAGCTTCAGCATTCACACACCGTGTCTCAGAGCGTGTTTTAAGGTGAACTAACTTCTTGAGTTACTTCTTGAGTCTTGTAAGAGCTTCCTCCTTGGCTTGTAATGCTGAAGTCAGGCTTTCTGCCATTCACAATGGATGGGTAACCCTCTGGGTAGGAAAATGTGACCTTTCCACGCAGCAGCAGAGCAGCCCAAGGTGATGGGAGACTATGTGCTAACGGAAACAAATATTCTCAGCCCACACCATTTCCAGGGAAGATGTTTTCTAAGCTTCTCTCAGTCAGAGATGGATAAGTTGTGTCATGTGGTTTGATTACTTAAATTCTCTGCTGGCACCTGTTGGAGATAAATATAATTTTATGCCCTGCTACTTTTGGTAGGTAGATGGAATGCTTTTCTGGACCTGCTCACATTGCTCTCCAAACAGCTATTTAAAATTAATCAGGAATATTATTATTTTATAGCTGCCTGTTTATCCTGCTGACTGGTAATACTTGTAAATAACTGGGTTGTAATGCCACAGGCTGACTGATTTTCAGTGGTAGGTCTTGCTGCAAGTCCCAAGACCTTGCAGCCTCTGAAAGCAGTGGAGTCTCAGTGATTCTATACAAGCCAAGCATCTCCAGAGAGGATTCGTTTTACAGATGTGTTTTTGAGAGAAATATGTTTCTGTGTCCCTTTTGCCTGCCTGATATCTTTCACATGGGAAAGCCCTGCTGTGTTTTGTTGAAGAAGCATGTGTCAGGAATTGCCTGTTTCTTTTTCTAGGTCACCTGCCTTTATGGAGCTTGTTCTGTCTTGACTGCAGTGAGTATTATTCAGGCTTCAGACAGATTTCTGAGGCAAATGAGAACAATGTCTCTTTCATCTTGTTTTTCTGTCCTGTTCATAGCTGTGTGTTCCCTGTAATAATTCCTGATTTCTTAACATCAGGAACATCATTATTGTTTCATGCCTAAGTCAAAAGGGTTAAAGATTTCATTAAACTATTTAAAATTTAAGGCTCTTCAAAAGATGTGATGAGAATATTGCCTTGTAGTTTTTCTTGCTCTGGTAAAAAAAGGCTCTTCAAAAGATGTGATGAGAATATTGACTTGTAGTTTTTAATGCTCTGCTAAAAGAAAAGTATTTGAGTAGATTGAAAAGACTTTTTTTCTTAATGATAATTAAAAGGAACACGCAGGCGGTTGAAATGGTGTTTTAAAATGTCAGTTTTGCTTTTCCTCTAACTTTCTTCCTGTAAAAAAAACAGGCAATAACTGATGAAATCTGGAAAAAGCCTGGTATGGTCTGACAGACCTCAGGAGTTGTCCTGAAGCCTGTGGATATCGAGCAGCTTCAGACTGGGCAGTGTCTGACCTGCCAGCATCCAGCGAGGGGGCAGCAGTAACGATCCCACCTCCTGCAACCAGCCTGCCTCCTGCTCTGGTGCCCACCTCACCCCAAAGGGACACCCTGCCAAGACAGGTCTCTGTCAGCAACACAGAAGGGACAGTTCAGGAGGAGCTGGTGGCAGCCTGTACTTGCTGTCTTTCAGTTACACATCACTGATAGCCTGCATGTTGACGTGAAAAAGCAATTTGATTGCTTTGAGTTTGGGAAATTTTTCTCTGATGTTGAATTTGGTCATGTGGCACGTGATTTGGCAAAGACATACACTGGGAATATGTACTGTAAAAGTACAAACCTAAATCACACACAGCTCAGGTAACTGCAGAAGTCACACAGCTGTTCCTCCTTTCATTCACATGTACTACTTTTTGCTGCTTCTTGGTCCTTTTTCTGCCCCTGGGAGAACAGAATAGATCATATGTGGATATTAGGAAGTACTAAGTGCATCGAGCTAGATGTTGTAGACTGGAAGCAAACTTGGGGCATATTAATGAAATACATAAGGGTGAGCTGGGAGGGCACTGAGGAGAAGTAGGAAAGAGGAGTATCTTGCTGGTGGGTATCTAACTCTTCGCTGTCTTCTACTGCAGAGAAGGAGAAGAAAGGAGGGAGGCTGAACATGAAAATGGCAGATTCCAGAGATGAGAGAGGAAGAGGTAAATGCTGGGGAATTAAAATGGTGTGATGGGAGAGAAAGCAGGAGGAGCTACTACAAAGAGAGGGAGCAAGAGATGGTTCAAAGGAAACTGGATGCAGGAGTGTTGTAGTTAAGTTGGGGGGTGTGAGGGCTCCTGCAGTGTGTGTGGAGGGGAGGAAGCAATGCCCTTGGCTGTACATTCTTACCAGGAGGACTGACAGATCGAGTTCACAAACATGAAAGACATGCTCTGACCCGTGGGTTTTATTGACTGAGAGTTAGTCAAGGCGGAAAAGGTGTTTGCACATGCCACCCCTGGCCTGAAGGAATCCCCTCCCAACCTCCTAAAGTAAAAATAACTCTGAGCATGTCTCAGTGGTGTGAGATAGCTACATCCTTCCATCTGTCCCTTTTACTAAGCTTTCCTTGCCCAGACTGTCTCTTTGGAACTCTCCCTCTAGAGAAATAAGAGCATTTCATCTGTAAAATGAGACCAGCTCTCCAGGTGCACAGACTTTTGGCACAGGGTAAGAGGCATTGTGCCTTTCAGGCCTTTCATCTGGCAGATGTGCAGCCCTTCCTTGCAGCAGCTCTTCTCACCTTTGCATTATCTGGGTTCTTTCTAAATAGGTTTTGCTCTTCCACTCTCTACCACCAGGTAGCTCTGTTCTCTCTTCCTTGGGATGGAAGTAACACTCTGCCTGGTGGAGGAAATGGTGCCTCTAGAGAGATTTTTAGTTGCTCAGATACTTGAATGAAGTAGGAGCCCATTTAACATTGGCAAAAATGAAGAAAGAAAAAAAAAATAGTTTTATAGGAAACTGGAAGATTGAATGGGAAGGGAAACAGGAGAAGTGGAAAGCATACAGGCAGTGGCTTTTCTTCTGGTTTTTTTTGATAGTTCTTCCAGATCCATGTAAATGGGACCACTGAAAGGTGCCACTGTCCCATTGTTTTCTTCTAGAAAGAGTGTGCGTTTGATATCCATCCAAGATGTATAAAATGGAGGAAAATGGGACATCGGTGCCAGGGGCTCACTGCTCTGTTGCTTGCTGGGCAACACCAGCAGCTGCTCACAATAAGTTTGATGCTTTAGAACTAAGAATTTTATTGTAGGTTTACTGCAAGTCATGGGATCTCAAAAGGTGATGTCTGGGGACGATCAGTTTAGAAATG
This sequence comes from Calidris pugnax, assembly GCF_001431845.1. Taxonomy (NCBI): domain Eukaryota; kingdom Metazoa; phylum Chordata; class Aves; order Charadriiformes; family Scolopacidae; genus Calidris; species Calidris pugnax. The sequence continues at coordinate 10,307,200 of NW_015090828.1, read as the reverse complement.
GCTTTGTAGGTTTATATATCTCAGTGTGAGACTGCCATCAGCCTGGTGCTATCTTCACTTTAACACAGACTTTGCTTTCAGTAACTTTGGGAGCTTGTGTATTGAGCTTTCATAGTTCTGGTAGAACCACAGACTTGTTGAAGTCGTGCCTAAGCTGGCTGGGGGGTCTGCTGCTTAACCCACTCGCAGATCAGCCGGTGAGCGATGGCCTGTTTGGGAGGGAACCAGGGTAAAAAACTACCATCATCTTGCTTCGAAGATCTGGGGTCTCTCTTGAGACCTTCCACTATTTCCTCCAGACCAAACCAACGGGCTTCCTCGAGTTCCAGGCTGTTCATACTGATCTGGAAAGAATTCAGAGAGTACCAGTTCCTTAAATCAGATTTAAATGTGGGCAGCGGTACCTTGCTTGCTCTTGCACCCACACAGATCCTAGGCTAGAATGCCCAGAGTGCTTTATCCACACCTGGATTAAGTGCTGATGCCAATACAGGAAAGGACATCACTATCCATCAGTGCTTTCTTGTTGTGGTTTCTTTAAGGAAGCCACAAATCATGTAGCCCTATTCCATTATGGCCTGTGAAGTACCAGTGGCTGAGCACAGTAATTAACAGGGCAGAATCTGCGTGTTTTACAGCAAATATGGTATTAACACCAAACAGTACCTCCTCTGCAAAGTTCAGAGGAAAAAATATAGGGGTGTTGGGCTCTGGGCTTCTATATATACAGTGGGCTGTGCAAAATTTGGCACGTTGCATTAGAAGATACAATTATTTTGAAGTTTGTTCTTTACTTGTAGAGAAGGCCAATGGAAAACAAAAATATAGGGGTGTTGGGCTCTGGGCTTCTATATATACAGTGGGCTGTGCAAAATTTGGCACGTTGCATTAGAAGATACAATTGTTTTGAAGTTTGTTCTTCACTTGTAGAGAAGGCCAATGGAATACATGCATTTAGAGAGGATCTAACGATTTTGCTGCGTAAAGTGGGTGCCGTGGGGGAACCTGGTTCTGCTCTGCATTTAGAGAGGATCTAACGATTTTGCTGTGTAAAGCGGGTGCTGCAGGGGACCTGGCTCTGCTTACCTCAGCCTGCTGTGCTCTCACCACCGCGTGACAGGCTATCATTAAAGAGCTGCTGGGAAAGGGCCAGTGCTGAGAAGCTGAGTACCAGAGTGACTCCACCTCCAGGCCCACCTCTTCTGCCACCTCTCGCCGGATTGTCTCCTCCACGTTCTCACCTAGAAGCAACCACCAAAGCTAGGTGAGGACAGCCTGGCCTCGGGGCAGCAAACTGTGGCGATTAAAATGTAGGCATGCTCATTTCTCAGGTGTTCCAGCCCTGATCGGTCATGCACACGGAGGAGCTCAGGCTGTGCTGACCTGGAAACACTCGCCAGCAGGATGCTCAATTAAATCCATCAACAACACTTGCCTCCCTTAAACAGAGGCACCGGGGATGTTTTTGGCTTTGTGTATATACAGCTGTCTATATGCAGCTTTGTCTACGTACAGGTGGACAGAACAAAGCTGCCTCTCTTCATCATTTCCCTTTTTAACATTTTTTCCCTTTTTTTTCCCCTTCCTAACAAGAGGTCTGTAGTTTTTCTTCTAAGCCAGACTGCGCTACGCACAAAATGAGCTAAACAAGTATCTGAGGTTCTAGCCTGGGGAGCCTTATACTTGTAGGGGCTAGAGCAACTGATACCCACCCATAATTCCCATTCTCTTCAGATACATGCAACTGTTTTGAATTTTGTCTGGATGGCAACACTGATCTGTTTAGATCCAGTATTTTTTCTGTCCTCCTCTGTGAACGGGCATTTGTTTGACGTCCCACCATTCTGCCCCCACACATCTGAGGCCACCCCGCTGGACCAGAGCTCGCCTTACCCACGTCACAGAAGCCTGAGAGAGCTGTGTACATCCCCTGGGGAAACGAGGGCTGTCGTGCGAGGAGGCACCGGCTCCCATCGGACACCAGGGTGATAACCACTGGAGACATCTAGCAAACGCATCAGAGACCACAGCAAGCGGGTCAGACCCAACAGGTACGTGCAAATCGTTGCTTTTCCTACCTGGCTGAGGGTGACTGGATGAACACTGAAGAAAAGGCCCCCAGCTACGTGCAGGGCATGGCTGCTGCCTTTTATAGGCTCCCCTCCACACGGCCCAGCAGCGTTGGCTTGTCAGCACAGAGACCCTGCGTTGCTTACCTTTGCCATCCCGGTGCTCACCTGTGGATAGTAAGTTATTCCACTGGCATGGCACACACGTTTGCTGCCAGCTACATTTTTCTCAGTGGGCTGCCCAGTTTTGCTACAGTACTGGTGGGAGTCGTGCCACCGGAGAAGGGACTGAGCCTGTGAACACCAAGAGGGATATATTATTCAAGGATTGGAGCATCTCCCTTATGAGGAGAGACTGAGAGAGCTGGGACTCTTTAGTCTGGAGAAGAGAAGGCTGAGGGGAGACCTTATTAATGCTGACAAGTGTCTAAAGGGTGGGTTGAAGGAGGAGGGAGCCAGACTCTTTTCAGTGGTTCCCAGTGAGAGGACGAGGGGCAACGGGCACAAGTTGGAACATAAGAGGTTCCACTCAAATATGAGGAGAAACTTCTTCCCAGTGAGGGTGGCAGAGCCCTGGAACAGGCTGCCCAGGGAGGGTGTGGAGTCCCCTTCCTTGGAGATTTTCAAGCCCCGCCTGGATGCTCCTGAGTAACATGCTCTGACAAGCTCTAGGCAATCCTGCTTCAGCAGGGGAGTTGGACTAGATGATCTCTATGGTCCCTTCCAACTCTAAAATTCAGTGAAATTCAGTGAAAATTATAGCTGGGGCAAAGAGATGATTCGGAGCAGTCTCCCTCGAGTAATGCTTTGCTGTCTTCTCCCCAGCATGCAGGCATGTGGATAAGCTCTGATTTTGTTTGGAAGCCTCAGGAAGGTAGAGGAACTAAGGGAACAGTGGGCTGTGCAAAATTTGGCACGTTGCATTAGAAGATACAATTGTTTTGAAGTTTGTTCTTCACTTGTAGAGAAGGCCAATGGAATACATGCATTTAGAGAGGATCTAACGATTTTGCTGTGTAAAGCGGGTGCTGCAGGGGACCTGGCTCTGCTTACCTCAGCCTGCTGTGCTCTCACCACCGCGTGACAGGCTATCATTAAAGAGCTGCTGGGAAAGGGCCAGTGCTGAGAAGCTGAGTACCAGAGTGACTCCACCTCCAGGCCCACCTCTTCTGCCACCTCTCGCCGGATTGTCTCCTCCACGTTCTCACCTAGAAGCAACCACCAAAGCTGGGTGAGGACAGCCTGGCCTCGGGGCAGCAAACTGTGGCGATTAAAATGTAGGCATGCTCATTTCTCAGGTGTTCCAGCCCTGATCGGTCATGCACACGGAGGAGCTCAGGCTGTGCTGACCTGGAAACACTCGCCAGCAGGATGCTCAATTAAATTCATCAACAACACTTGCCTCCCTTAAACAGAGGCACCGGGGATGTTTTTGGCTTTGTGTATATACAGCTGTCTATATGCAGCTTTGTCTACGTACAGGTGGACAGAACAAAGCTGCCTCTCTTCATCATTTCCCTTTTTAACATTTTTTCCCTTTTTTTTCCCCTTCCTAACAAGAGGTCTGTAGTTTTTCTTCTAAGCCAGACTGCGCTACGCACAAAATGAGCTAAACAAGTATCTGAGGTTCTAGCCTGGGGAGCCTTATACTTGTAGGGGCTAGAGCAAGTGATACCCACCCATAATTCCCATTCTCTTCAGATACATGCAACTGTTTTGAATTTTGTCTGGATGGCAACACTGATCTGTTTAGATCCAGTATTTTTTCTGTCCTCCTCTGTGAACGGGCGTTTGTTTGACGTCCCACCATTCTGCCCCCACACATCTGAGGCCACCCCGCTGGACCAGAGCTCGCCTTACCCACGTCACAGAAGCCTGAGAGAGCTGTGTACATCCCCTGGGGAAACGAGGGCTGTCGCGCGAGGAGGCACCGGCTCCCATCGGACACCAGGGTGATAACCACTGGAGACATCTAGCAAACGCATCAGAGACCACAGCAAGCGGGTCAGACCCAACAGGTATGTGCAAATCGTTGCTTTTCCTACCTGGCTGAGGGTGACTGGATGAACACTGAAGAAAAGGCCCCCAGCTACATGCAGGGCATGGCTGCTGCCTTTTATAGGCTCCCCTCCACACGGCCCAGCAGCGTTGGCTTGTCAGCACAGAGACCCTGCGTTGCTTACCTTTGCCATCCCGGTGCTCACCTGTGGATAGTAAGTTATTCCACTGGCATGGCACACACGTTTGCTGCCAGCTACGTTTTTCTCAGTGGGCTGCCCAGTTTTGCTACAGTACTGGTGGGAGTCGTGCCAGCGGAGAAGGGACTGAGCCTGTGAACACCAAGAGGGATATATTATTCAAGGATTGGAGCATCTCCCTTATGAGGAGAGACTGAGAGAGCTGGGACTCTTTAGTCTGGAGAAGAGAAGGCTGAGGGGAGACCTTATTAATGCTGACAAGTGTCTAAAGGGTGGGTTGAAGGAGGAGGGAGCCAGACTCTTTTCAGTGGTTCCCAGTGAGAGGACGAGGGGCAACGGGCACAAGTTGGAACATAAGAGGTTCCACTCAAATATGAGGAGAAACTTCTTCCCAGTGAGGGTGGCAGAGCCCTGGAACAGGCTGCCCAGGGAGGGTGTGGAGTCCCCTTCCTTGGAGATTTTCAAGCCCCGCCTGGATGCTCCTGAGTAACATGCTCTGACAAGCTCTAGGCAATCCTGCTTCAGCAGGGCAGTTGGACTAGATGATCTCTATGGTCCCTTCCAACTCTAAAATTCAGTTAAATTCAGTGAAATTCAGTGAAAATTATAGCTGGGGCAAAGAGATGATTCGGAGCAGTCTCCCTCGAGTAATGCTTTGCTGTCTTCTCCCCAGCATGCAGGCATGTGGATAAGCTCTGATTTTGTTTGGAAGCCTCAGGAAGGTAGAGGAACTAAGGGAACTGCTTTGAAAAATGGCAAATTCCACAATTGATATTTCATGCTGCTTGCTTTAGCATCCAATTCTGAGCATGTTCCAGGGAGGGAGGGGAAGAGCTGTTCTTTATTGGGATACAATGGGAGTAGTAATGGGAACTGAGCTATTCTAAGGAACCCTAAATACCTTCTTGAAAAATAGCCCAAGCACCACAAATGTTATAGAGCAGGAAAAGAAACATGAGCTATTTCTAGTTATGGGTCAGGACAACTGATTTTCACAAACAGGTCTTTTTTCAGGGCTTCCAAATATCTGGCATCTGCAGATAACCGCTTAGAGTAGTTTTAAAAGAGAGCACTTCTGAGAGAAGATCTGTCAGTTTGTTCATGAAACTCAGTTTGCCTAGAAGATTACAGAAAACTAGTGCCTGATAGTTGTTAAGCTGAGGACAAACTGGGACTGCTGGTAAGTCTCACACTGGGCATACAGCAGGTTGATGCCAAATGGCTACTTGCTGTGGTCATTTTTAAGCCACTTGTCTGTTTTTCTTCCTGTTGCAGCTTGCTTTTGGGATCACAAATTTGGGAAAACTGCTGTAATTTACAGTGTGTTTGTCCCTAGGTCAGTAAAAGTGTACAGTAGGTCCTTCCACAATATGTATTAAATCAAAAAAACAATATGGGAGACAAAGAGAAGGGTTGATGTTAGAAATGGCAACTTCTTAAAGTAAAAAATCCTGTACAGTACCGAAGCCAGCAAAGAAGAGTCACTTCCATCCACTACGAAGAGAGCCTTTCGCATGTCAGTAAATGATCCCTTGAGTTCAGACTCAATGACTGATTTCTCCAAGGCTCCTGTTTAAAAAAAAAAACAACAAAAAACCAACACAAAACCAACAAACAAAATCTTTGATCTCATAAATTGCAGTTATTATCCCAACTTCACGCCCTTCATTGTTCCGGTATACAATTTCTGGAAGTTCCCGTGGAAGTGACATCACATCAGTGGTAACACTCCCAAAAGTGCAGTGACCTGCCACCAGCCCACCTTTACTGACACAGGCACAGCAGTGCAGTTCTGCTGCTCTGACCACCCCCCACGCTCCCAACAGCTCCTACAGAGACTCAGCCCAGTCTTCTCTGGCCCCAAATGTTTACCCAGCAAGGACCAGGGTCGCTGCCTCGGCAGCATTTTCATCTCAGTACAACAAACGCGACGCTGACACAGGTGGGAGAGGAGTTATCCCAACCTAAATCCAGGGCAAAGTGTGGCACGTGCTCATCTGAACAACCGATCAGCACCGACTTCTCTATCCACTGTTCAGTCTCTTTCGATGTCTCCAGGATCTTCTTCACCTCTAAAGAGCAGGGGGAAGGGGAAGAAAAAGCTGTGATGAAAGCAAATTTGTACCAACCACGGTGCTCTCTGGATCTTCAAGGCACAGGCAATCTTGGCTCAAGGCAGGGTGCTCTTGTGAGAGAGAGGACCAGACACGTGGACCCACCCGGATGGAGACCAGAATTCTGGCTTTCCTCCTAGCTGCTGGAAATTTTGGCCACATCAAGCAAAAGATGCAAATATTGCAATGCTGAGGGAGCAGCTGTCCATTCTGTTTCTGTCCTTCACCAGCCAATACCTTCCTCTCAAAGAAAACTTTTCCTGCCTTATGCCAAATCACCTTTGTCAGGTAGACCTTGCTTGTTTTTCCTGCCAGCCCTTTCTCTTCAAAAGAAATGTTGATAACTGATTATGTCAAAACAGATCAGGTATATGCTGAAGCTGCATGTATGTGAAGAGCATCAGCTTGTGTCTGCATGCCAAGGCTTTAACTCTAAGTAGTCTTTGTCTCTGGTTGCTAACAAAGAGTGCTGCACATCACAGGATGGTCCTGCATAGCTTGACAGATTTTTTCAACCCCTTGTTGCAAATGATTCTGTATCATTTCAGCTGCGTGATCCAGGAGGTGTTTCTTTCCAGACACTGCTTACCTGCTGCACCGAGCTGTGGGACCAAATACTTCTTCCCAACTTTCTGCAGGAAGGGGGAGAGGTTGTGAAAGAGGTAGAAAGTTCCTGAGGCCTGGGCTTGTCTACAAAGGCCATCATCTTCCTTCAGCTCATTTAAGTATCTGCAGAGAGAAAAGAATTGGGAAGGTGAATTCCAGATCATGTTGAGATTACCTGTGTTACAATTATTTAGATGGGTTTATTTTGCACACAGCGGGAGGCAGGCTGAATGCACAGTATAGATTTTATATTATTCTTTGTCTCTGGTTGCTAACAAAGAGTGCTGCACATCACAGGATGGTCCTGCATAGCTTGACAGATTTTTTCAACCCCTTGTTGCAAATGATTCTGTATCATTTCAGCTGCGTGATCCAGGAGGTGTTTCTTTCCAGACACTGCTTACCTGCTGCACCGAGCTGTGGGACCAAATACTTCTTCCCAACTTTCTGCAGGAAGGGGGAGAGGTTGTGAAAGAGGTAGAAAGTTCCTGAGGCCTGGGCTTGTCTACAAAGGCCATCATCTTCCTTCAGCTCATTTAAGTATCTGCAGAGAGAAAAGAATTGGGAAGGTGAATTCCAGATCATGTTGAGATTACCTGTGTTACAATTATTTAGATGGGTTTATTTTGCACACAGCGGGGGGCAGGCTGAATGCACAGTACAGATTTTACATATTTCACATGCTTCTAGAGTTTTTGACTCCTTGGTGGGCTGTAGCCTCTAGCAAAGGTGCCATGTGGCAGAAAATATTGACATTTTTACTTCCGCACAGGTAGCCTCGAGTCTCAGACGTCTGAGAAGACCAGTAACCCAGTCTTTTAATCCAAGAGATGTGCTTTATAGACATGATCATCCACGTGCAGGATCTTTGCATCCCCCCCTGATCTGGATGGCTCCAAGTCCTGTCGGGCAAGGCTACTGAGCCCTTCAGATGTTGAATATGCTTCCCACCAGGCCACGTGCGTTCCTGCAGGGTACGTTCTACCTGTCACACTGACTTCATGGGGAAAGACCAACCTGAAGTCTTAGTTGGCCAGGGCCTGATTAGGAAAAGCAATGATTGGAAAAAAGGGTGTCAGGATGTGCTTCTCTCAGGCTCTTTGAAGTAGTGCTTAAAACGAGGTGAGCAGCTTCTTGTATTTTAAGAGATCTTTAGCTGGGGCAACAAGTTTAGCCATTCATTAACAGAACTTCAGCCTGAGAGGAACAGTTCTTATCAGTGGTGAAGGGAGTAGAGAGATTTTGGTGGTTATCATTGACAGAGCTCACACAGCATTGCTGTATTATTGCTGAGCTGTTAAAAGATTAACCCCCCGGGTTAGATTGTGACAGTGGACACAAGAGAGCCAAACCCTGGTCTTCTCACTGCACACAAGAAAATCAGAGATCTTACCTCATTTTTCTAACGTAGGTGGAGTGTAACCTGCAGGTGAGAGAGGAAGCTCTTCTACATACTGCTTGATAAATCGCAGCCATAACCAACACCTACGGGTTGCTGTCTCTGCCTAAAAAGAGAAGCAGAGGGTAAAAGGCAGCAGCCCTGCAAAGTTAAGTTTGATTTAAAAGGTACAATAACCCACTGCTACCAGAAGCCTCCCTCTCACAGAGTCTGCAGAGTGCTGGCACCTGCTTTCTAAAGTGACCACTTTGGTCTTGATCAAACCATCTCAGGCAAAATTTGAGACTATTTAAAGGTACCTGGGTTTGTTTCCAGCTGTGAGCGTGCACAGGTCTCAGAGAAATTGCTGTGAGGCTAGATTAAATATTCCTGCCCTGAACTTCTGTGTCCCTGGGGGAAAGAGCAGGGAAGGTGACTGCTCTCTTGTTTGTTTCCTACACAGTTGGAGTGGCCTCCATCCAACGGAACATCCTATCGCGGCGCGGAGCAGATCTGTGGGAAAAGCAGCGGTGCCAGAAGAGAATGAAAGACAAAATATCAGCTGTGGATATTTCTGCAGAGAATTCCCCAAGTTCGATGAGAGGCAGCAGTTGCAGCTGAATCGGATCACCTCCAGCTAGGAAGGGTTTGGGGTTTTTTTCTTTTTGTATGTGCTAAAGCATCCTACCACATTTTCAGCCCAGGCAGTCACAGCCTGCAGTTTGGACTCAGCTGCAGGATGTCAGAAAATAGCCAGGAATGCTGCCATCGCCAGCACTCAACCAAAAGAACAACAAAAAACAACCAAAAACCAACAACTATGATTAATAATCCTTAATGACTGTTTTGAATGTTTCACTTTTCAAGCGCAGAACTCGAAGCCCTGTCAGGAGGAAGTTACGTTTGCCCTGATTTACAGACAGATAAGGAGTGCCAAAGAAGAGGCTGCGAGTCCTTCCTTTCCATAAAGGTCAGTGGTGGCTCCCGAGCCTGAGCAGAGGCTCCTGTCTGCACCCAAAGGCAGTTTCTGCAGTCTCCTGACATCTCTGCCCCCATCCCTCTTTTCCCCCCCGTCCCAGCTGAGGGTGGTCCTCACCGGGATGATCCCTGGGGAGAGGGGGGAGCCCTGGTGGTGTCCCCACTCGGCCTGGGGAAAAAAAAATAAATCTCTGCATCCAGGAGTTTACAAAGGGCTCTGCACTTTGCTCTGCCTGTGACCGGCTGGGGACAAGAGGGGGGGGGAGAGCTTGTACCTGGCAGGATGAAATGCAGTGTGTGAAGGCGTTTAACCCCTTCCTTCCTAGGAGCCACCACGGCAGATTTTGGTGAGGATTGCTGAAAAACTCCACGTCGGGAGGCCAGCCCCAACTCCCATGTGAGTCTCGGCCACGCCGCGCAGCCGGACGGTGGGGGGGGTGCGTGGAAAATCTCTGCCTGTCACTCCCCACGCCTTGTCCCCAACTTACTGCGCTCCCCGCAGAAGAAACGCCGCCCCCAGCAGCAGGGATCGGCGCTGGGATCCCACCTTGACCTCAGCTGGAAGCGGGGCTTCCACCCGAAACAGCCACCGTGGGTCCCAGCAGCTCTTCCCCCCCCCGGCAGCGCTGGGAAATGTAGTTCCGCAGCGGCTGTTCCCAGCCCTGGGCAGAGCCGGGCGGCTGACTCCCTGCTCCAGGTTTTAATTAACTCCTGGAGTCAATCAGGCTGCCTAAGAGCAAGCTCTGGGTTTGGTTTTTTTGTTGTTGTTTCCCCCTCCCCCCCCCCACCTGCTTCACTCCATCAAAAATCCCCATTGCCATGTATTTTGCCAAGGAGAACTTGCTACTGCCATAATTTGAGCTGTTCTTAGCAGAGGAGTTTGTTCCTCTTACTTTCTTTTTCTTTCCCTTTTTTTTTTTCCCCTCCCTAAGCTTCTCTGTTTTTTATATCATTAACATAAGAGCATTGTCTAAAGTTAAGGACCATATGTCCTCAAACAGGAAAATATGCCAAGAGCTGCCTTTTGTATCTAAAGGAGGGGGCTGTTCAGTGCTCAAGCACCCAAAGCCACAGCTGAGTTTGCAAGGGAATAGCTCTGATCAGAAAGTGCACGTTGCCAAGACAGCTGTCAGAATAATGACAAATATTTTTCATGCCTCTGTAACTGAACAAACAGATTCCTCTCAAGTACTGAAAACATTATTCTGGGCTGGAACCTACCTGCCTATATTTAGCCCAAAGAGGATTTTATAAACATACGAAAGTAAATGTTTTCAGGGCAGCCTTTTGAATCGAGACCTTCTGATGGAGAATTCACGTCATGTAATTTGAGAGCATGGCTTGGAAAAATAATAAACAGAATATTCAGGGAAATAACACTCTTGTTACCAGAGTTACTTACAAGTTTATGTTTAATTATGCTTGACTGCTATTTGTGTGCTTCCTGATACAGAGCAAGCCCAATCTTATTAATCCACTAGGCTAATTGGATTAATGGACAAAACACATCTTCCCTTAATAAGATAAAGGATTGAAATATAATCTCTAAGGGAAGTATCCACCCTGCTGTTAAAACAAACCAACAGATTTATTGACCCTAACCACCCCCAGAAATGGATCTTGCACGAAGAACTGCCTTTAGAGGGAAGCAAGCTGGGGGAGATACTTTGGACTCAAATCTTGGGACAGCATCTCAACCTTCTTCAGCCCAAAGCCATCAGTAATTTGGTAAGTGCACCCCTATCCATACCAAGGATTAAAAGCCAAAGCACTGTGATGCAGCATAAAGACTCCTTTGAAGGCAGTGCAGTGCTTTAGCCTCTTATTGCTATACTCAGCTGGAAAAAAGTAATGGATTAGCCCAATTGTGTATACCTGGCCTCTGTGCTGTGGGAAGATATGTAGAGAAAATGAGATTAGAGTCACTTTTGTGACCGATCTGACCGGTGGGAAGCCATGCAGTCTACGAGAGATTCCTTGTGCCTCCTTTACAGGTCCATACACCTGCTTGTGATTGCACACTGAGATTAGAGTCACTTTTGTGACCGATCTGACAGGTGGGAAGCCATGCAGTCTATGAGAGATTCCTTGTGCCTCCTCTACGGTCCATACACCTGCTTGTGATTGCATGCCACCCAATTAAATGTTTCTGCAGCACCTAAGCAGGGGATGGAGTTTGAAAAGAACAGAGGCTTCCTCGTCATTTATTCATGTAACTATTTAATTTAAAGAGCACAAATACCAGTTGTATCTTTAGCACTGAGTTGCTTCTTCGTAAAGTGTTTTTGAGGCAGGCTCTGAGTTGTGTGTGTTGCATCTATAAACTGTTCTTTGTTCCCTGCAGATACTGTACTCCGGGCAAGCAGCAACCCTGTGAGCGACGTGGAGGCCTGGCCATATAAATGCATCTCTGACAGCTTCCTGTTGCTCCCTAATTTGAGCTTTGGCAGGCCACCAGAGGAAGTGAATCCCTGAGACTCTCCTGATGCAAGACGAGCAAAGAAAAGGAAGCAGGCAAGGAGGGAAAAAGCAATGGCAACAAATACTGGTGATCTCTTACATGGGCAAGATTAAATGTTTCTGCAGCACCTAAGCAGGGGAGATGAGTTTGAAAAGATCAGAGGCTTCCTCGTTGTTTATTCATGTAACTATTTAATTTAAGGAGCACAAATACCAGTTGTCACTTTAGCACTGAGTTGCTTCTTCGTCAAGTGTTTTTGAGGCAGGCTCTGAGTTGTGTGTGTTGCATCTATAAACTGTTCTTTGTTCCCTGCAGATACTGTACTCCGGGCAAGCAGCAACCCTGTGAGCGACGTGGAGGCCTGGCCATATAAATGCATCTCTGACAGCTTCCTGTTGCTCCCTAATTTGAGCTTTGGCAGGCCACCAGAGGAAGTGAATCCCTGAGACTCTCCTGATGCAAGACGAGCAAAGAAAAGGAAGCAGGCAAGGAGGGAAAAAGCAATGGCAACAAATACTGGTGATCTCTTACATGGGCAAGATTGCAAAATAGGTAAATCTTTGGTCCTGCGTTGCTAAGATTTTTTTTAACTTTTTTTTTTTTTAATGGATTGCAAAATAGGTAAATCTTTGGTCCTGCATTGCTAAGAATTTTTTTTAACTTTTTTTTTTTTTTAAATCTGGGTTTGTAAAATACTCATATTGGTAAAAGATTTTTCAAGCCAAAGTGGCTTGGAAAATGTAATTCTAGGCTAATAGCAGTTACGCTAGCAATCTTGCTTTCCTTGCTGCTCTGGTTTGTGTCTTTCCAGCTGCCCCCAGAAAGCAGGCCCAGGCATTAGAATCGCTAACAGCTGGCGCTTGCAAAACAACTGTGTTAATTGCTTTAAATACCTAAGAATAGCAAACTTGCATTGAAAACTTATGGTTGAGCCGCAAGAAACATCTTGGTAAAAAAGCACTTCTTTTTTTAGGAAGAGACCAAGGAGAAAGACAAACCACTTCTTTAAAGGTAATAAAGTTAATGAGTACTCTTTCCCTCTATCATTAAATTTTAGATGCAAACTAACCAAATCTTTCCTTGCCCTAAAGTTAGACTTGTCTACATTTTGTATAGGAGGGACTCCTACAGTTTCTCTGACTCGGGGTGGGGACCTTGAAAGACAGAAAATGTTTTAATTTCATGCTGTTGATTACATTCTGTGCTCCTAACGCTTGCACAGGTGTAGAGGGGACATCTTAACATCCCAACTACATTTTTAGTAGGTTTTGCTCATTTCAGCTGATTTGGGGTAGCAGCTGTGTGCGTTTTGTCTTTTCCCCTCCCTGCTGCTGTTGGCCAGGGAAGATCCTCAAATTCTGGCATTGCTTTGCTGCACTGCACAAAATAAGGGATGATATGGGATCCAGCCTTTTGGTTGCAGGTGATGACTTCATTTTGGGAGCAGACCCACCTCGACACCCAAGCGCCACGTGATGAACATGCGTGAAACTAGATGAGGCTTCTCCTCTTCACAAAGTTGTCAATATGCTTAAAAAAGGTACCTTTAAGTTACTTCAATATGATATTAAGATGATTCACCCATGTTTTAAATCGCTGCACACAGGTCATCGCCTGTTGTCTCCAAAAAGATGCTGAAGAACTGGAAAAAGTCCAAAGAGGACAACAAGCATGGTTGAAGACTTGGAATATAGTCCCAGGAAGGAACTAGGTAGGCTCTGATGCTTTAGCCTGCATAAGGGGTAGATACCAGCCATTTGCTGTCTCATCCCATGCAGGAGCCTGGTTAATCAAATCTAATTAGCTGGAGCCACGTTCCCAGTGAACAAGTGGAGGTGTTTTTCCATGGCCTGGCTAAGGGATGGTGCCACTGCTGGGTAAAGGGTGTTGCAGGCACTAAACTTTAGCTCAAGAGAGGAAAAGTGCTTAATGGAGACCTCCATTGAGGGTTACTGGTTGGGCATTGGAATAGGCTGCCCAGGGAGGTGGTAGAGTCACCATCCCTGGCTGTGTTTAAGGGACGTTTAGATGCGGTACTGAGGGATATGGTGTAGGGGAGGACTTTGTAGAGTAGGGTAGATGGTTGGACTCGATGATCCCAAGGGTCTCTTCCAACCTGAATGATTCTATGATTACTGAGCCTGATGGACCACATCAATTCTTGGAACATCCCTAAGTTAACACCACAGCCTCCAAACACGTTTATTCTAGGCAGCATGGGCTAAAAGAAAGTGTTGGTGTGAGCCACTCCAGCTGTGGTGTTACGAGGCCTCTTGTGCTTTGTTCTTGTTTGAGATGGACCTGGATTTTTTAGTGTCCTTCAGCTTAGTGCCCGTGGAGAGCTTCTACAGGGTTGCTCAGAAAAGGAAACGTCTTGTTAGGCTACAAAGGAGTTGGTGTTTCTGCTAGAAAACAGTTCCTAAAGCTGGCAAATCCTAAAGAAAGTCTGAAAGCCTCCCAAAAACCTCTTGTTCTGCTGTGGTGGTCTCTCGAGAAGCATTCCTGGTGCACTTTTTCTTTGTGTTTCTTAACAAGGTGCTGATGTAATGAATTGCTCTGCTAAGGCCTGCCTGAAGCTGCCCAGCCCCACCAGGATTTGACAGCAGGTGAAATGCACAAGGCCAGCGTAGAGCAATTTAAAAAAAAAAATCTTTTAATGCATCTGGAACAACAATGACTATGCTGGAGTTTAGGAAGGCAGGAGAAAATGAGTAAACGTTCTCTACCTAACTGGCAGAAAGCACTGATAAGGGGCAGAAATATATTCATGGAGTGAGGTGACTATTGGAAACAATTCTTGACTGAATTCCCAAATTCAGTAGATGCCAAAATCCTGCCAAAATCTCCTTTGAACAGAAAATTCTTCACCTCCAGCCCCATGCTGACCAATACACGCAAGCCCGCTACTAAACACGCTAATCAAGTTCTTGGTGGTCGTGTTCACCGCTGTCGCCCCTACTTTCTAAAAATATCTGAGTAGTGCAAAAGACGAGGAGAAAGGAGTGGAACTCGCTAGAAAGGATCTGAATGCCCCTGCCGTGTGTGAGGTTTTGCCAAATCTCTAGAAGCTGCTGTTAAATCTCTGGCTAGAGACTACGGGCTCGTTGGATAACGGGGCTTTAACTGGATGCCTCAGCTAGAAGCTTGGCTATCACTCCGCTGTTTCCTGCTAGTTGTAAGAGTTGTATTTCTGTTGGAAGACAACCAAAAGGAGAGGAGAGAAAGGCTTATTTATTTTTTTGACTGACAGTTCCCCTAAAAGCTGGCCTTCTTCCTGCTCTGGCGCCGCAACACTGGCGATGTAGTTGGCTATGTGGACATGTCTGTGTCAACATCTGGACGAGAAATGACTAAATTCACTTAAAGTCGTTGTTTGCTTCTCATATGAGAGATGTGGTGTCTCGTGGTCTTCCCCACCGTGGGGAGTAACACCCGATGTTGTGGTGGTTGCTCTTTAAAAGGCATTGCTGAGGGAATGGAAGCTGAGATGACAGCTTAGGGACAGGGAGTAATCTCGGTTATGGATCACGCTGCAGTCTCCAGTTAGCTCTTATGACTGAGGTGCTTTTCATCATAGAATGGTCAGAGTTGGAAGGGACCTTCAAGATCATCCAGTTCCAACCCCCCTGCCCTGGGCAGGGACACCTCCCACCAGACCAGGTTGCTCCAAGCCCCATCCAGCCTGGCCTTGAACCCCTCCAGGGATGGGGCAGCTACAGCTTCTCTGGGCAACCTGGGCCAGGCTCTCACCACCCTCACAGCAAAGAATTTCTTCCTAGTATCTAACCTAAATCTCCCTTTTTCCAGTTAAAAACCATTCCCCCTCATCCTATGGCTCCCCTCCCTGATCCAGAGTCCCTCCCCATCTCTCCTGGAGCCCCTTTAGGGACTGGAAAGGGCTCTAAGGTCTCCCCGGAGCCTTCTCTTCTCCAACTCTCTCAGCCTGTCCTCACAGCAGAGGGGCTCCAACCCCTGATCATTTTTGTGGCCTCATCTGGATCTGCTCCAGCAGATCCATGTCCTTATGTTGGGGGCCCCAGAGCTGGACACAGGACTCCAGGTGGGGTTTCATGAGAGAAAGCAGGACGAAAGTAACCCCCCTAAAGAGCATGTGTTAGAAGGGGATTTGACCCCTCCTGTGTCTTTGCCAACACTCTGTTGCTGTGAAAGCTTTCCAGCTAGGGGTGGCCAAAAATTTTATAGCAGCTTTCTAGTATCTGAAGGGGGCTGCAGGAGAGCTGGGGAGGGACTTTTTAGAAGGGCTTGTAGTGATGGGACGAGGGGTATAAATAAAAAGAGGGGAGATTGAGATGAGATCTGAGGAAGAAATTCTTTGCTGTGAGGGTGGTAAGACCCTGGCCCAGGTTGCCCAGAGAAGCTGTGGCTGCCCCATCCCTGGAGGGGTTCAAGGCCAGGCTGGATGGGGCTTGGAGCAACCTGGTCTGGTGGGAGGTGTCCCTGCCCAGGGCAGGGGGTTGGAACTGGATGATCTTGAAGGTCCCTTCCAACTCTAACCATCCTATGATTGTAACTACAATGAACAACCAAGTTCTTTTATTTATGAAGTCCTACAAAATAAGGAATGGTCAGCGTCGATCTGTCAAGGCAAGACATGTCCAAGCAGCTCCACGTCCTTCTGTGACAGGAGGCTGCTTTGGGAACTCCTCATGATGAAGGTACCACCACCATGGAGACCATCTTCACCCAGAGGAGACAAGGGGCAGCACGGGGCTGTGTGGGTGGTGGCGCAGGAACCCTGCCCTGAGATGGCCCCGGAGGGGCCACCAGCTGTGGGGCCAAATTAAACCAAAATTGATGGGCGTTAAAGCCAAAAAACCCTAAAAATAGAGTGCCTGGGTGGGAACTTTTCCTCAAAAAAAAAAAAAAAAAAAAAAACAAAAACCAAAAAAAAAACCCAAACTTTTTGTGTAGAGGAAAAGCAATTAATACAATCCTTTGACTATGAGAAGCATTTTGACAGTTATTGAATACACTGTCATAAGTAATAGATACCTGATAAAAATGGGACCTGATATCTCAAATCTTATGAGGAGCAGCTGAAGGAAGGGGGGTGGTTTAGGCAGG
>NW_015090828.1:10270801-10281788 GCF_001431845.1 Calidris pugnax | reverse complement strand
TGTTACCAGAGTTACTTACAAGTTTATGTTTAATTATGCTTGACTGCTATTTGTGTGCTTCCTGATACAGAGCAAGCCCAATCTTATTAATCCACTAGGCTAATTGGATTAATGGACAAAACACATCTTCCCTTAATAAGATAAAGGATTGAAATATAATCTCTAAGGGAAGTATCCACCCTGCTGTTAAAACAAACCAACAGATTTATTGACCCTAACCACCCCCAGAAATGGATCTTGCACGAAGAACTGCCTTTAGAGGGAAGCAAGCTGGGGGAGATACTTTGGACTCAAATCTTGGGACAGCATCTCAACCTTCTTCAGCCCAAAGCCATCAGTAATTTGGTAAGTGCACCCCTATCCATACCAAGGATTAAAAGCCAAAGCACTGTGATACAGCATAAAGACTCCTTTGAAGGCAGTGCAGTGCTTTAGCCTCTTATTGCTATACTCAGCTGGAAAAAAGTAATGGATTAGCCCAATTGTGTATACCTGGCCTCTGTGCTGTGGGAAGATATGTAGAGAAAATGAGATTAGAGTCACTTTTGTGACCGATCTGACAGGTGGGAAGCCATGCAGTCTATGAGAGATTCCTTGTGCCTCCTCTACGGTCCATACACCTGCTTGTGATTGCATGCCACCCAATTAAATGTTTCTGCAGCACCTAAGCAGGGGATGGAGTTTGAAAAGAACAGAGGCTTCCTCGTCATTTATTCATGTAACTATTTAATTTAAAGAGCACAAATACCAGTTGTATCTTTAGCACTGAGTTGCTTCTTCGTAAAGTGTTTTTGAGGCAGGCTCTGAGTTGTGTGTGTTGCATCTATAAACTGTTCTTTGTTCCCTGCAGATACTGTACTCCGGGCAAGCAGCAACCCTGTGAGCGACGTGGAGGCCTGGCCATATAAATGCATCTCTGACAGCTTCCTGTTGCTCCCTAATTTGAGCTTTGGCAGGCCACCAGAGGAAGTGAATCCCTGAGACTCTCCTGATGCAAGACGAGCAAAGAAAAGGAAGCAGGCAAGGAGGGAAAAAGCAATGGCAACAAATACTGGTGATCTCTTACATGGGCAAGATTGCAAAATAGGTAAATCTTTGGTCCTGCATTGCTAAGAATTTTTTTTAACTTTTTTTTTTTTTTAAATCTGGGTTTGTAAAATACTCATATTGGTAAAAGATTTTTTCAAGCCAAAGTGGCTTGGAAAATGTAATTCTAGGCTAATAGCAGTTACGCTAGCAATCTTGCTTTCCTTGCTGCTCTGGTTTGTGTCTTTCCAGCTGCCCCCAGAAAGCAGGCCCAGGCATTAGAATCGCTAACAGCTGGCGCTTGCAAAACAACTGTGTTAATTGCTTTAAATACCTAAGAATAGCAAACTTGCATTGAAAACTTATGGTTGAGCCGCAAGAAACATCTTGGTAAAAAAGCACTTCTTTTTTTAGGAAGAGACCAAGGAGAAAGACAAACCACTTCTTTAAAGGTAATAAAGTTAATGAGTACTCTTTCCCTCTATCATTAAATTTTAGATGCAAACTAACCAAATCTTTCCTTGCCCTAAAGTTAGACTTGTCTACATTTTGTATAGGAGGGACTCCTACAGTTTCTCTGACTCGGGGTGGGGACCTTGAAAGACAGAAAATGTTTTAATTTCATGCTGTTGATTACATTCTGTGCTCCTAACGCTTGCACAGGTGTAGAGGGGACATCTTAACATCCCAACTACATTTTTAGTAGGTTTTGCTCATTTCAGCTGATTTGGGG
Organism: Calidris pugnax; assembly: GCF_001431845.1. NCBI lineage: Eukaryota > Metazoa > Chordata > Aves > Charadriiformes > Scolopacidae > Calidris > Calidris pugnax. The sequence goes on along the minus strand of NW_015090828.1, from coordinate 10,280,029 downwards.
TAGCAGCTGTGTGCGTTTTGTCTTTTCCCCTCCCTGCTGCTGTTGGCCAGGGAAGATCCTCAAATTCTGGCATTGCTTTGCTGCACTGCACAAAATAAGGGATGATATGGGATCCAGCCTTTTGGTTGCAGGTGATGACTTCATTTTGGGAGCAGACCCACCTCGACACCCAAGCGCCACGTGATGAACATGCGTGAAACTAGATGAGGCTTCTCCTCTTCACAAAGTTGTCAATATGCTTTAAAAAGGTACCTTTAAGTTACTTCAATATGATATCAAGATGATTCACCCATGTTTTAAATCACTGCACGCAGGTCATCGCCCGTTGTCTCCAAAAAGATGCTGAAGAACTGGAAAAAGTCCAAAGAGGACAACAAGCATGGTTGAAGACTTGGAATATAGTCCCAGGAAGGAACTAGGTAGGCTCTGATGCTTTAGCCTGCATAAGGGGTAGATACCAGCCATTTGCTGTCTCATCCCATGCAGGAGCCTGGTTAATCAAATCTAATTAGCTGGAGCCACGTTCCCAGTGAACAAGTGGAGGTGTTTTTCCATGGCCTGGCTAAGGGATGGTGCCACTGCTGGGTAAAGGGTGTTGCAGGCACTAAACTTTAGCTCAAGAGAGGAAAAGTGCTTAATGGAGACCTCCATTGAGGGTTAGGGATGGTGCCACTGCTGGGTAAAGGGTGTTATGGGTGCAAAACTTTAGCTCGAGAGGAAAAATGCTTAATGGAGACTTCCACTGAGGGTTACTGAGCCTGATGGACCACATCAGTTCTTGGAACATCCCGGTAGAGTCACCATCCCTGGCTGTGTTTAAGGGACGTTTAGATGCGGTACTGAGGGATATGGTGTAGGGGAGGACTTTGTAGAGTAGGGTAGATGGTTGGACTCGATGATCCCAAGGGTCTCTTCCAACCTGAATGATTCTATGATTACTGAGCCTGATGGACCACATCAATTCTTGGAACATCCCTAAGTTAACACCACAGCCTCCAAACACGTTTATTCTAGGCAGCATGGGCTAAAAGAAAGTGTTGGTGTGAGCCACTCCAGCTGTGGTGTTACGAGGCCTCTTGTGCTTTGTTCTTGTTTGAGATGGACCTGGATTTTTTAGTGTCCTTCAGCTTAGTGCCCGTGGAGAGCTTCTACAGGGTTGCTCAGAAAAGGAAACGTCTTGTTAGGCTACAAAGGAGTTGGTGTTTCTGCTAGAAAACAGTTCCTAAAGCTGGCAAATCCTAAAGAAAGTCTGAAAGCCTCCCAAAAACCTCTTGTTCTGCTGTGGTGGTCTCTCGAGAAGCATTCCTGGTGCACTTTTTCTTAGTGTTTCTTAACAAGGTGCTGATGTAATGAATTGCTCTGCTAAGGCCTGCCTGAAGCTGCCCAGCCCCACCAGGATTTGACAGCAGGTGAAATGCACAAGGCCAGCGTAGAGCAATTTAAAAAAAAAAATCTTTTAATGCATCTGGAACAACAATGACTATGCTGGAGTTTAGGAAGGCAGGAGAAAATGAGTAAACGTTCTCTACCTAACTGGCAGAAAGCACTGATAAGGGGCAGAAATATATTCATGGAGTGAGGTGACTATTGGAAACAATTCTTGACTGAATTCCCAAATTCAGTAGATGCCAAAATCCTGCCAAAATCTCCTTTGAACAGAAAATTCTTCACCTCCAGCCCCATGCTGACCAATACACGCAAGCCCGCTACTAAACACGCTAATCAAGTTCTTGGTGGTCGTGTTCACCGCTGTCGCCCCTACTTTCTAAAAATATCTGAGTAGTGCAAAAGACGAGGAGAAAGGAGTGGAACTCGCTAGAAAGGATCTGAATGCCCCTGCCGTGTGTGAGGTTTTGCCAAATCTCTAGAAGCTGCTGTTAAATCTCTGGCTAGAGACTACGGGCTCGTTGGATAACGGGGCTTTAACTGGATGCCTCAGCTAGAAGCTTGGCTATCACTCCGCTGTTTCCTGCTAGTTGTAAGAGTTGTATTTCTGTTGGAAGACAACCAAAAGGAGAGGAGAGAAAGGCTTATTTATTTTTTTGACTGACAGTTCCCCTAAAAGCTGGCCTTCTTCCTGCTCTGGCGCCGCAACACTGGCGATGTAGTTGGCTATGTGGACACGTCTGTGTCAACATCTGGACGAGAAATGACTAAATTCACTTAAAGTCGTTGTTTGCTTCTCATATGAGAGATGTGGTGTCTCGTGGTCTTCCCCACCGTGGGGAGTAACACCCGATGTTGTGGTGGTTGCTCTTTAAAAGGCATTGCTGAGGGAATGGAAGCTGAGATGACAGCTTAGGGACAGGGAGTAATCTCGGTTATGGATCACGCTGCAGTCTCCAGTTAGCTCTTATGACTGAGGTGCTTTTCATCATAGAATGGTCAGAGTTGGAAGGGACCTTAAAGATCATCCAGTTCCAACCCCCCTGCCCTGGGCAGGGACACCTCCCACCAGACCAGGTTGCTCCAAGCCCCATCCAGCCTGGCCTTGAACCCCTCCAGGGATGGGGCAGCTACAGCTTCTCTGGGCAACCTGGGCCAGGCTCTCACCACCCTCACAGCAAAGAATTTCTTCCTAGTATCTAACCTAAATCTCCCTTTTTCCAGTTAAAAACCATTCCCCCTCATCCTATGGCTCCCCTCCCTGATCCAGAGTCCCTCCCCATCTCTCCTGGAGCCCCTTTAGGGACTGGAAAGGGCTCTAAGGTCTCCCCGGAGCCTTCTCTTCTCCAACTCTCTCAGCCTGTCCTCACAGCAGAGGGGCTCCAACCCCTGATCATTTTTGTGGCCTCATCTGGATCTGCTCCAGCAGATCCATGTCCTTATGTTGGGGGCCCCAGAGCTGGACACAGGACTCCAGGTGGGGTTTCATGAGAGAAAGCAGGACGAAAGTAACCCCCCTAAAGAGCATGTGTTAGAAGGGGATTTGACCCCTCCTGTGTCTTTGCCAACACTCTGTTGCTGTGAAAGCTTTCCAGCTAGGGGTGGCCAAAAATGTTCTCTCTCAACCAAAGGAAGATGACGGGCTGCACAGGTGAGTAAGGAGATGATTCTTTATTTGAAGCTTACATCTAAAAAGAAAGGAAAAAGTGCTTTTGAGTGTCTGTGACTGTAACTTATTTGCTGGAGGAGAGGAGAAGAGAAGAATCTGCGGAGATTTTATAGCAGCTTTCTAGTATCTGAAGGGGGCTGCAGGAGAGCTGGGGAGGGACTTTTTAGAAGGGCTTGTAGTGATGGGACGAGGGGTATAAATAAAAAGAGGGGAGATTGAGATGAGATCTGAGGAAGAAATTCTTTGCTGTGAGGGTGGTAAGACCCTGGCCCAGGTTGCCCAGAGAAGCTGTGGCTGCCCCATCCCTGGAGGGGTTCAAGGCCAGGCTGGATGGGGCTTGGAGCAACCTGGTCTGGTGGGAGGTGTCCCTGCCCAGGGCAGGGGGTTGGAACTGGATGATCTTGAAGGTCCCTTCCAACTCTAACCATCCTATGATTGTAACTACAATGAACAACCAAGTTCTTTTATTTATGAAGTCCTACAAAATAAGGAATGGTCAGCGTCGATCTGTCAAGGCAAGACATGTCCAAGCAGCTCCACGTCCTTCTGTGACAGGAGGCTGCTTTGGGAACTCCTCATGATGAAGGTACCACCACCATGGAGACCATCTTCACCCAGAGGAGACAAGGGGCAGCACGGGGCTGTGTGGGTGGTGTGTTACCAGAGTTACTTACAAGTTTATGTTTAATTATGCTTGACTGCTATTTGTGTGCTTCCTGATACAGAGCAAGCCCAATCTTATTAATCCACTAGGCTAATTGGATTAATGGACAAAACACATCTTCCCTTAATAAGATAAAGGATTGAAATATAATCTCTAAGGGAAGTATCCACCCTGCTGTTAAAACAAACCAACAGATTTATTGACCCTAACCACCCCCAGAAATGGATCTTGCACGAAGAACTGCCTTTAGAGGGAAGCAAGCTGGGGGAGATACTTTGGACTCAAATCTTGGGACAGCATCTCAACCTTCTTCAGCCCAAAGCCATCAGTAATTTGGTAAGTGCACCCCTATCCATACCAAGGATTAAAAGCCAAAGCACTGTGATACAGCATAAAGACTCCTTTGAAGGCAGTGCAGTGCTTTAGCCTCTTATTGCTATACTCAGCTGGAAAAAAGTAATGGATTAGCCCAATTGTGTATACCTGGCCTCTGTGCTGTGGGAAGATATGTAGAGAAAATGAGATTAGAGTCACTTTTGTGACCGATCTGACAGGTGGGAAGCCATGCAGTCTATGAGAGATTCCTTGTGCCTCCTCTACGGTCCATACACCTGCTTGTGATTGCATGCCACCCAATTAAATGTTTCTGCAGCACCTAAGCAGGGGATGGAGTTTGAAAAGAACAGAGGCTTCCTCGTCATTTATTCATGTAACTATTTAATTTAAAGAGCACAAATACCAGTTGTATCTTTAGCACTGAGTTGCTTCTTCGTAAAGTGTTTTTGAGGCAGGCTCTGAGTTGTGTGTGTTGCATCTATAAACTGTTCTTTGTTCCCTGCAGATACTGTACTCCGGGCAAGCAGCAACCCTGTGAGCGACGTGGAGGCCTGGCCATATAAATGCATCTCTGACAGCTTCCTGTTGCTCCCTAATTTGAGCTTTGGCAGGCCACCAGAGGAAGTGAATCCCTGAGACTCTCCTGATGCAAGACGAGCAAAGAAAAGGAAGCAGGCAAGGAGGGAAAAAGCAATGGCAACAAATACTGGTGATCTCTTACATGGGCAAGATTGCAAAATAGGTAAATCTTTGGTCCTGCATTGCTAAGAATTTTTTTTAACTTTTTTTTTTTTTTAAATCTGGGTTTGTAAAATACTCATATTGGTAAAAGATTTTTTCAAGCCAAAGTGGCTTGGAAAATGTAATTCTAGGCTAATAGCAGTTACGCTAGCAATCTTGCTTTCCTTGCTGCTCTGGTTTGTGTCTTTCCAGCTGCCCCCAGAAAGCAGGCCCAGGCATTAGAATCGCTAACAGCTGGCGCTTGCAAAACAACTGTGTTAATTGCTTTAAATACCTAAGAATAGCAAACTTGCATTGAAAACTTATGGTTGAGCCGCAAGAAACATCTTGGTAAAAAAGCACTTCTTTTTTTAGGAAGAGACCAAGGAGAAAGACAAACCACTTCTTTAAAGGTAATAAAGTTAATGAGTACTCTTTCCCTCTATCATTAAATTTTAGATGCAAACTAACCAAATCTTTCCTTGCCCTAAAGTTAGACTTGTCTACATTTTGTATAGGAGGGACTCCTACAGTTTCTCTGACTCGGGGTGGGGACCTTGAAAGACAGAAAATGTTTTAATTTCATGCTGTTGATTACATTCTGTGCTCCTAACGCTTGCACAGGTGTAGAGGGGACACCTTAACATCCCAACTACATTTTTAGTAGGTTTTGCTCATTTCAGCTGATTTGGGGTAGCAGCTGTGTGCGTTTTGTCTTTTCCCCTCCCTGCTGCTGTTGGCCAGGGAAGATCCTCAAATTCTGGCATTGCTTTGCTGCACTGCATGAAATAAGGGATGATATGGGATCCAGCCTCTTGGCTGCAGGTGATGACTTCATTTTGGGAGCAGACTGGCCTTGACACCCAAGCACCACGTGATGAACATGTATGAAACTAGATGAGGCTTCCCCTCTTCACAAAGTTGTCAATATGCTTAAAAAAGGTACCTTTAAGTTACTTCAATATGATATTAAGATGATTCACCCATGTTTTAAATCGCTGCACACAGGTCATCGCCTGTTGTCTCCAAAAAGATGCTGAAGAACTGGAAAAAGTCCAAAGAGGACAACAAGCATGGTTGAAGACTTGGAATATAGTCCCAGGAAGGAACTAGGTAGGCTCTGATGCTTTAGCCTGCATAAGGGGTAGATACCAGCCATTTGCTGTCTCATCCCATGCAGGAGCCTGGTTAATCAAATCTAATTAGCTGGAGCCACGTTCCCAGTGAACAAGTAGAGGTGTTTTTCCATGGCCTGGCCAAGGGATGGTGCCACTGCTGGGTAAAGGGTGTTATGGGTGCAAAACTTTAGCTCGAGAGGAAAAATGCTTAATGGAGACTTCCACTGAGGGTTACTGAGCCTGATGGACCACATCAGTTCTTGGAACATCCCTAAGTTAACACCACAGCCTCCAAACACGTTTATTCTAGGCAGCATGGGCTAAAAGAAAGTGTTGGTGTGAGCCACTCCAGCTGTGGTGTTACGAGGCCTCTTGTGCTTTGTTCTTGTTTGAGATGGACCTGGATTTTTTAGTGTCCTTCAGCTTAGTGCCCGTGGAGAGCTTCTACAGGGTTGCTCAGAAAAGGAAACGTCTTGTTAGGCTACAAAGGAGTTGGTGTTTCTGCTAGAAAACAGTTCCTAAAGCTGGCAAATCCTAAAGAAAGTCTGAAAGCCTCCCAAAAACCTCTTGTTCTGCTGTGGTGGTCTCTCGAGAAGCATTCCTGGTGCACTTTTTCTTAGTGTTTCTTAACAAGGTGCTGATGTAATGAATTGCTCTGCTAAGGCCTGCCTGAAGCTGCCCAGCCCCACCAGGATTTGACAGCAGGTGAAATGCACAAGGCCAGCGTAGAGCAATTTAAAAAAAAAAATCTTTTAATGCATCTGGAACAACAATGACTATGCTGGAGTTTAGGAAGGCAGGAGAAAATGAGTAAATGTTCTCTACCTAACTGGCAGAAAGCACTGATAAGGGGCAGAAATATATTCATGGAGTGAGGTGACTATTGGAAACAATTCTTGACTGAATTCCCAAATTCAGTAGATGCCAAAATCCTGCCAAAATCTCCTTTGAACAGAAAATTCTTCACCTCCAGCCCCATGCTGACCAATACACGCAAGCCCGCTACTAAACACGCTAATAAAGTTCTTGGTGGTCGTGTTCACCGCTGTCGCCCCTACTTTCTAAAAATATCTGAGTAGTGCAAAAGACGAGGAGAAAGGAGTGGAACTCGCTAGAAAGGATCTGAATGCCCCTGCCGTGTGTGAGGTTTTGCCAAATCTCTAGAAGCTGCTGTTAAATCTCTGGCTAGAGACTACGGGCTCGTTGGATAACGGGGCTTTAACTGGATGCCTCAGCTAGAAGCTTGGCTATCACTCCGCTGTTTCCTGCTAGTTGTAAGAGTTGTATTTCTGTTGGAAGACAACCAAAAGGAGAGGAGAGGAAGGCTTATTTATTTTTTTGACTGACAGTTCCCCTAAAAGCTGGCCTTCTTCCTGCTCTGGCGCCGCAACACTGGCGATGTAGTTGGCTATGTGGACACGTCTGTGTCAACATCTGGACGAGAAATGACTAAATTCACTTAAAGTCGTTGTTTGCTTCTCATATGAGAGATGTGGTGTCTCGTGGTCTTCCCCACCGTGGGGAGTAACACCCGATGTTGTGGTGGTTGCTCTTTAAAAGGCATTGCTGAGGGAATGGAAGCTGAGATGACAGCTTAGGGACAGGGAGTAATCTCGGTTATGGATCACGCTGCAGTCTCCAGTTAGCTCTTATGACTGAGGTGCTTTTCATCATAGAATGGTCAGAGTTGGAAGGGACCTTAAAGATCATCCAGTTCCCAACCCCCTGCCCTGGGCAGGGACACCTCCCACCAGACCAGGTTGCTCCAAGCCCCATCCAGCCTGGCCTTGAACCCCTCCAGGGATGGGGCAGCTACAGCTTCTCTGGGCAACCTGGGCCAGGCTCTCACCACCCTCACAGCAAAGAATTTCTTCCTAGTATCTAACCTAAATCTCCCTTTTTCCAGTTAAAAACCATTCCCCCTCATCCTATGGCTCCCCTCCCTGATCCAGAGTCCCTCCCCATCTCTCCTGGAGCCCCTTTAGGGACTGGAAAGGGCTCTAAGGTCTCCCCGGAGCCTTCTCTTCTCCAACTCTCTCAGCCTGTCCTCACAGCAGAGGGGCTCCAACCCCTGATCATTTTTGTGGCCTCATCTGGATCTGCTCCAGCAGATCCATGTCCTTATGTTGGGGGCCCCAGAGCTGGACACAGGACTCCAGGTGGGGTTTCATGAGAGAAAGCAGGACGAAAGTAACCCCCCTAAAGAGCATGTGTTAGAAGGGGATTTGACCCCTCCTGTGTCTTTGCCAACACTCTGTTGCTGTGAAAGCTTTCCAGCTAGGGGTGGCCAAAAATGTTCTCTCTCAACCAAAGGAAGATGACGGGCTGCACAGGTGAGTAAGGAGATGATTCTTTATTTGAAGCTTACATCTAAAAAGAAAGGAAAAAGTGCTTTTGAGTGTCTGTGACTGTAACTTATTTGCTGGAGGAGAGGAGAAGAGAAGAATCTGCGGAGATTTTATAGCAGCTTTCTAGTATCTGAAGGGGGCTGCAGGAGAGCTGGGGAGGGACTTTTTAGAAGGGCTTGTAGTGATGGGACGAGGGGTATAAATAAAAAGAGGGGAGATTGAGATGAGATCTGAGGAAGAAATTCTTTGCTGTGAGGGTGGTAAGACCCTGGCCCAGGTTGCCCAGAGAAGCTGTGGCTGCCCCATCCCTGGAGGGGTTCAAGGCCAGGCTGGATGGGGCTTGGAGCAACCTGGTCTGGTGGGAGGTGTCCCTGCCCAGGGCAGGGGGTTGGAACTGGATGATCTTGAAGGTCCCTTCCAACTCTAACCATCCTATGATTGTAACTACAATGAACAACCAAGTTCTTTTATTTATGAAGTCCTACAAAATAAGGAATGGTCAGCGTCGATCTGTCAAGGCAAGACATGTCCAAGCAGCTCCACGTCCTTCTGTGACAGGAGGCTGCTTTGGGAACTCCTCATGATGAAGGTACCACCACCATGGAGACCATCTTCACCCAGAGGAGACAAGGGGCAGCACGGGGCTGTGTGGGTGGTGGCGCAGGAACCCTGCCCTGAGATGTCCCCGGAGGGGCCACCAGCTGTGGGGCCAAATTAAACCAAAATTGATGGGCGTTAAAGCCAAAAAACCCTAAAAATAGAGTGCCTGGGTGGGAACTTTTCCTCAAAAAAAAAAAAAAAAAATCGCCACTTTTGGCTTTGTGCTTCTCAGGGTTTTGGTTAGCCTGCTCCTTTTTCACCCCATTTCTTATCCCGCTGTGACTGAAGAACCAAAGGCGAGGGAGGGGGGGAGGGAGCGAGGGGGCGCCCCCCCCCCGCGGGGCCGCGCGCCCACGTGGAGGGGCGACGCCTGCGCAGTGCGGGGCG
>NW_015090828.1:10263278-10270727 GCF_001431845.1 Calidris pugnax | reverse complement strand
GGTGGGGTGGGGGGGCCATACGTGGCAGCGCTGTGGCGGCGGCGGACGGCGGCGGGTGCTCTCCCGGCGAAGGGCCGGTGCCCCCCGAGGCCCGCCCGGTCGTTGCGTAACGGGAGGCGGCAGCCTCCGGAGGGGGGCGGGAGGGCGCCGGCAGGCAGGGCCCGCGGCCGGCCCGCCCGGCTCCCCGCGGCTGCCAGACTCAACAGTGCCGCCTCCGCCTCACGGGAGCCGCGGGCCCCAGCCGGCGTTTAAACGCGGCCCCGAGCGGCTTGGAGCACACGCCGTACTCCTCCTCCTTCCACCCCCGCCCCCGGGTTGGCTCCTCTCCGGTGCCGGGCCGGCCTTACGGTAGCTCCCGGGCCGCTGGGCAGCCTCTGGGAGCTGCTTGCCGCTGTGTGAGAGGAGCTTCGTGCGGTGAAGAGCCGCCGGGTACCGGGCTTCGGGCGGAGATGGGTGAAAAGTGAACTTTGCACAAGCACTGGGGGGGCTGCGGCACGCCGTGTCGGTAACCGTGGGCTTACATTGAGTTCCCTCTCTTTCTGCTTCTTCGGGCTGGACTCTGTCGATGTGCTTCACGTAAAACCCTTTTTTGCATCTAACTTGAGAGTAAGCTGGACCCTTGAGCAGGTATCTGTATGGAACCTGACCTGACGAGAAGGAAGAACTCCAGCGTGGAGTCTCAAGGATGCTGTGGAATAAAGAGAAAATAAAAATGTCAGATACATTTAGACACTTTACCTGAAAAGCTAAGCGCTCTTAGGGAAAGGGGACTTCGGGGTTGCAGAGAGAAGGTATCAAAAGGATGGCCTAGTATAAAGTTTCACACTGAAAACTTTTTTTTTTTTCCCTGCTGAATTCAGTAAGAGGAGTTACAGAGGTGCTCTGGTGCTTAAGGGTTCACCCACTTTGGCTATGTAAAGATTTGGTACTCAAGGGTTTTGTAAATGAAAGAAGCTACTGGTTACAGAAGTAGATAGGTGCAGCTTCTTGTGGTTCCAAAGACTATGTAGGTGAGCATGCACAGTGCTCTGGCAGGGCTGGAAAGTAGAGGTAATGAGTTCCCAGTCTGGGAAGCAGAGGCCTACTTTTGGGGTAAGAGGTGTTCTTTTCCATATTCTGCACCCATTACTGCTTTTGGGTCCTTGCTGGATACGTTTGAGTCTCTCAAACCATACTGCAAAGTGTTTGATTTCACCTATTCTGTACTGCTTCTTAATGATGTGCTGACAGCACCAGTACTGATTTTTTTTTTTTTAATTTTTTTTTTTCTGTGGGCCTCAACAGGAATTTGCTTAAATCTTGCTGTGCTAAGGGTGTTGATTCTTCCATTTAAGCAGTGGTTGTGGCATAGGCAGGCACATCTCTTCTAGCTCTTAGCTCATTTAAAAGCTGAAGAAGCAGCACCATTTAATGAACTGCTGTCTGGTGGCAGTTCCTGATCTGGGCTCTTCACACGGGCTGGTAGATCTGATAAACCAAATCAGAAATAAATGGTGGGGAGGGGAATTGCTGCCTCACCTCCCAGCAACAAACCAGCTGATGTGGATTAGTTCCCTGTGCTAATTCACTGAGCAGCCCTAGGCGTGGCGGGGCATCTGCTGGCACAGCTGGGGTGGTGGTATGGGGAGAGGAGCTGCTGCAGAAGCTTTGCTTGAACAGCAGAGTTCATGTATGCATTAAAAAATATGCATTCAGCCAGAGGAGAAAGTGACTCTCTGACCTGTACAGATTTAAACGTTGTTGCATAATGAATGGTTTTAAAATCTAGGCTTGAAAACGATGATTTTGCAGCGTGCGCATAGATTAGAAAATACCCAATGCAATTTGAAAAACGTAACAATAGATAATGAGTAATGCTGTGGAAGAAGTGAGGACAAATAGGGGTCTATGGGAGGAAAAACTGCCTCCATGTTGAGGTTCATATACATAAGGACACTTATTTTTTTAAAGAAAGCATTCTGAAGGAACATACTTGTTGAAAAAAAAAAACTTACTTGATAAATTGCATCTGTCTAACTGGGGGAAGACTGAAAATAAAGTCTCTGCTGAAACAGCATCTTTGTTGTCACTTGTGCTGTGTATTTCCAGGGAGTGTTCTTGCAGTAACTTCCCAATGACTTGCTGTTCCCCTGGAGGAGCAGGCTTTTTGCTACCGCAGAACCACCAGTGGGGCTACAGCTTCAGCCTGAAGGAGCTCTTCTCTGTTACTGGTTTTCAGTTGGAGATCACTGGGATTGTCCTGCTTTCTTTATAATCACTCTTAATATTTGAAAACATACTGTACATCTCTATAGGTATTCAGCTAATCCTTGAGCAGAAGGATAAATAGAAAAATAACCTTCTGCTTGTTGTGTCTAGTAAGATAAGTGCTCCGCTCCATCGCCAGTGTTCTTTGTCTTGACTTAAAAGTTAAAACAAGTGGGCTCTGAGAGGGCTGTGTCTATTCAGTCTTACTCTGGAGGAAACCTAGGGAATACTTGCTTCAGTTCCTTGGGTGCAAATTTGTGTACAAACAGGCCTGTTCTGTAGGCAGACTCACAAAAGTTGTCTTCAAGTTGGCAGTAAATCATACTTAAAACACATCACCTACTTGACTCTAAAATTGATTCTCCTGTTTTATTAGATTATCATACTGCTTATACATACAAGATTACTTGTATTGCAACTTTGTCATTAAAAAGAAGCCTAAAACATACCATGTTCTTCAGTTAGAAGCAATTCTAGAAAATCTTTATACTCTCACTGCTTGGATCTTAATTGTAAAACAGCCTTTAAATATACTACGACGGAGAACTGAAGGAACTGGATTCTAGTGTTTCTGTCCTGTGAGACTGTGCAATGGTGACAGCTAAATGTTTGTGGTACTTTGGGAAAGTTCTTTCATTTTGAGTACTGTCTCCAGTCACATTGAGTCATAAGACTATAACTTGTTGTCCTTGAGACAGAAGTTTAGTGCAGTGAGCAGCTATCGGTTGCGGTGCTGTTCTCTTCCCCTCCTCCCCAGCTCAGCTCAGTTTAATGGATTTATTTTTTTAAGCATACAGTGAAATACAGTAAGGATTGTGAGAATGGACTAGTGTTTAAACCAAATATTGTGGCTCTTGCTGATACAGTTTTGACTCCTGGCCTTGCAGCAGACTTAATTTTGAGTAGGTCACTTATTTCTTACCTAAGTATAGAAGCTGTTTTGGAATTAAGTTAGAACTATTCCGGAATAATTCCATGTTGAAGTACACCTGTCTTGTTTTCTGATCCTGGTTGGCACCTGGGAGCTTGGAATTGGTGGTGAGGAGACTTGTATAATAAGCATCTTCAGTGAAGTGCTTCAAGTCTTTGGTCACCAAGTAACATGGCTTTGATTGTTGTGGGGTTATATCACTCTCTGTATTAACTTCACTTCTCCTCCTGCTTGCGTGGGTGCTACATGCATGGCCACTCTCGTGTGACTTTTGCAGATTGTTTCTACTTGCAGAGCAGAGCTGAAGTCTCCAGAAACCCTCTAAAAACCCACCTCTAAGTTTCATCGTTTGGCATTTGTTGCGTACCCCTGCTGTTCGTGGAATCCTGTGCTGGCTTGGCAGTATTGTTTGTCTAATTGCTGCTTTGTTTTACTTGCCTCTTCATGTTTGTTTGTTCTTTGCTATTTTTTTCCTTTTTATTTTTTCTGCTCCGCCATGTTTTACTGTTTCAAAGCTTAGCAAATGTACTTCTCATGGAAAGTCATGTTAATGCTGTCAGCTGGACTCCCACTTCTGTGTGTGGGTAGTGGATTCCCTCCTCTCCGAGATGGCTTAGCTGCCATCTCCCTGTCTGCCTGAGGGACGCATCTGAGGAGGAGAGTCAGACTGACAGAAATAATGTAGAGAGGATTTCCATCTTGTTTTACTTCATGTCACTGATAGGAAGACATTAAGCCTACTTATTTGGCAGCTTGTGTGTCTAAGAGATTTCCAGCATCTATCTTAACTGAGCTTTTTTTTCTTTGATTTGGGAACCTGTAGCTGATCCTTTTGCAGTGGCTTTGAAAGCCGTGCTACTTAGCAACTGCTGTTAGGGCAGTGAAAGCTTGGCTGGCTGCTGCCTTGGGCTCTGTTTCCAGCTCTGAATTCTGGCTGGGAGGGAAGTAGTCTTGGGTGGCTGAAAGCTGTTACAGGAGTCTGAGTCCCTGCAAATGACAGAAAGGCTGGAGACTGCGAAAGGAAAGAAAAATGAAGCTGGAAGTGACCTCTGGATGTTGTGTAGTCTAACCTCCTCTTTGAAGCTGGGTGAACTCACAGGTTAGGTTAGGTTGCATGTGGGCTTGTCCCATTTAGTTTTTAATTGCTTCAAGAATGGGAGATGCAGTTTCTCTAGGCAACTTCTTCTAGTGCTGCTGTCACAGTGAGAAACTTTCTCTTGGTATCTCCTTAGAATTTCCCCTGTTGCATTTGTGGCTATTGCCACTCGCTCGCTCTTCTGCTGTGTGCCTGCGAAGGTATGAGGAGGCAATAGGGTTGCAACTGTGTTCAAAGTCATCCCGGTATTGGAGCAGCCTGTAAAGGCAGGTAGAGAAGAGGAAAGACTGTTTCCAAAGCATAATGCTCCAACAGGCATTACAGCATCATTCTGTCATGTGAGGTGGAAGACTATCACCAAGAGCCGTAGGTGGAGAGGGGACATTGTTTTCATCACCTTTTGGTGTGTTTTTGTTTGTGTTTTAGAAAAGTTTCATATTGATTAATAGCAAAAAGTAAACTTTCTGAAGTTTTGCTGAGTGCAGTAAACAAATAGCGTGATGAATTCTGAGTACTGATAACGTTAGCAAATATTTATCGTGTAGTAGAACTGTTTGTGCTTTGTAATTGATTCACAGATGTATTAGCTTGAGTGCTGAATGAGCAGGAGGCACTTGGCTTTCTGCAGAGCAAAATATGAATTGAGCAGTGTTTTTAGGGAGAGTGCAGGTACCCATCAGTGTCCTTGTGCATGTGGATACAGCTTCAGTAAGGAGTGAAAGGAAACTTTTTAGCAAGAAGACTTGATTCCAGATATGACCTGTTAATTTACAGCAGCAATTACTCAACTGGAGCTCTTTAATAAGACTGGCATTAGTCATGGAAGAGGTAGGTACAGTTATATAGACCGTAGCAGGATCCCTGATTTATGCTGAAAAGTAGGTAAGTGTGGCAGGCTGGCTGGAGGGTTGTGTGCTTGTTCATTGTGTTTGGGGCTGGAGTTTTGTAAATGGATTAAACCTGTGCTCCTCCCAGAAACAAGAATTTTGCCTTCCTTTGCTGTCTTTGGCTGCCAGTTGCTGCCTCCAAATTGCCCTCCTGTGCTGGGGTGGATGTTACATGGCTGTAGAGTGAACTGTATCAGAACTGAACCAGGGTGAAGTGAGCTTCTGTGAGGAGGAGGTGAGGAATGCTGCTGTGGACAGTAGGGCTGATTTAGAGCATTGGTGAGGCACCGGACTCGACTCGGGGGGAAAAGCAGGACCCTAGGCTTCTCTCTCCAAATTTTCACTTTACAGTTTTCTTTTAGCTGGTGAGTGTGTCAGAATGTTTGAGCCCTTCAGTTTTGGTCATGCAGATTTCAGATGATTTACGAGAGTTGGAGATTGTACTGCTTTTCTGGGCTCTTGGGAGTTTCCTGCTATTCCTGTTAGTGCCAGTGAAACTGTGCTCACCCTGTGCAAGAGGCAGTCCCCGGAGTCAGTAAATCTAAACCTGAGTACTGCTCGTTCTGCAGTGCTAGGGATGGAATGGAAAGGAGGGAACTGCTTCCTGACCCTTCAGGTGCAATATGAGGAGAGACAATGCACTCTGGAGTCGAGGGGGTGTTTCTTGTTCGTACCTCCACTTGAGGGTGGGATGATTTTTCCTTGGCTGTGACTTCAGAACTTTCCTGATCTTTGTTTATGCCTTCCTTATATGAATGGCACACCTGCTTTTATGTTGTTTGCTATCAGTACTGTCAACTCCATCAAAAGCATATTGCTTTCTTCCCTAAATAGACCAAGCCACTTTGTAGCTGCTCTTGCTTTGTGATGTTGCTTTTTTCTTTTCTTCTTCTTTATTTTTTTCATTAGTTGTCTCGCTGTTGGAAGAGTTGTAAAACAATTTCTGTTAGTACGTGCGATTGTTTTAACTTTTTCTGAGCAGATACAATACATGAGGGTTTCAGCTTTCTCATGTTTGGAAAAAAAGTAAATCTTGCGAATTCCCAGACAATGTAATTACTTTTAAAGTATGCAGTAGTGAGGAAATCCTAGGCTGTTAAAAGGGTTCAGGATCTTGAATGGCTGAGAGCTTGGCAGCTGTTTGTGGGAGAAAGCGCTGCTTGTGAGTCTGATGTGGACTAATTCAGGGACTAATTACGAACTATCCCACAGAAACCTTTTGTATGGGGTCTGGAGGCTGGCTTCGTGGTGGTGGCAGCAGAAGAGCAGGAGCATGCAAGTAACTTATTGTGTGGACTGCTTGTGTAGGGTTTCCATTTAGACCTCTTTCACTGGCATCTTTTTGACCGATGAAAGGAAACTTCCCCTCCCCCCCATCAGGTGGATGAACTTGATAATACGTATTTTTAACCTTTTTTTTCAGTGTTTGGTCTTGGGTGTTTTGGTACTTCTTGTGAAGCAGTTCTATCTGCCACGTGTCTTTGATATCAAAAAGATGAAGAGTGCTTGTGAAGACCCTGTCTCCAAGCTATTCTTTCTTCTCTTAGCACACAAGGCAAAAGTCTAAGAAAGCCTGCAGAAGGGCATTGGTCCTTGGAGAGAGCTGCTCAAGCTTGTCAAGGTTTTGCTGCCTCAAGAACTAGCGGCAGGCCCAAGAGAATAAGCTGCCTCTTGAAAGCAGATTCAACTCTCTGGTGAATAGGGATGTTTTACCTCCTTTGTTTCTTTCGTAGGTACGTGGTGAGGTGACAGCTTTGGAACAT
This sequence comes from Calidris pugnax, assembly GCF_001431845.1. Lineage (NCBI taxonomy): Eukaryota > Metazoa > Chordata > Aves > Charadriiformes > Scolopacidae > Calidris > Calidris pugnax. Next base: position 10,263,803 of record NW_015090828.1, on the reverse strand, counting down.
GGCATTCAACAAGATTTGGTGTACTGTCGCCCTTGGACTTCTGCTGCCTTTTTCCTATGCCCATACAGACTTCTTCACTTCCATTGGTGAGACTTGCTTTGGTGTATATGCTGCATAACCACAAGAATTTCTTGATGGCTCTCAAAGCTGATTCTGCAGTGATGTGTTAATGACATGCAAGGCTTTAATTAGTACAGAATTACATCTGCTTACAAGTTCTTATGACCTTATTGACTTCTTTTTTTTTTTTTTTTTTTTTGGGGAAAAAATACTTTTGTTTAAATAGGTTTCTCCAATACCTTCTGCCTGAATTTCTTGTTCTAGTTTTGGTTCCAAACAAATCCAAATCCCAAAGCAAAACTCACCTGAAAACAATATGGTTTGAATTTAAGAAAAAGTCCTCACAATAAACCGTAACATTTTATGAGGTTTTTGGTGCAAGTCTGTGAGTTGACCTCAGTACTGCTGGGAATAAACCACAAATTTAGTCTTAGATGCTGGAAAAAGTTGAATTCAAAAACTGGA
>NW_015090828.1:10180778-10263219 GCF_001431845.1 Calidris pugnax | reverse complement strand
GGTTTTTTTTTTTTTTTTTTTTTTAGATTAGTTATGTTTGAAATAGTCTGATTTAGCTTGTTGTCTGGCTGCTTGTGGAGGGGACAAGCAAGTGAGGAGGAGGTGAGGAATGCTGCTGTGGACAGTAGGGCTGATTTAGAGCATTGGTGAGGCACCGGACTCGACTCGGGGGGAAAAGCAGGACCCTAGGCTTCTCTCTCCAAATTTTCACTTTACAGTTTTCTTTTAGCTGGTGAGTGTGTCAGAATGTTTGAGCCCTTCAGTTTTGGTCATGCAGATTTCAGATGATTTACGAGAGTTGGAGATTGTACTGCTTTTCTGGGCTCTTGGGAGTTTCCTGCTATTCCTGTTAGTGCCAGTGAAACTGTGCTCACCCTGTGCAAGAGGCAGTCCCCGGAGTCAGTAAATCTAAACCTGAGTACTGCTCGTTCTGCAGTGCTAGGGATGGAATGGAAAGGAGGGAACTGCTTCCTGACCCTTCAGGTGCAATATGAGGAGAGACAATGCACTCTGGAGTCGAGGGGGTGTTTCTTGTTCGTACCTCCACTTGAGGGTGGGATGATTTTTCCTTGGCTGTGATTTCAGAACATTCCTGATCTTTGTTTATGCCTTCCTTATATGAATGGCACACCTGCTTTTATGTTGTTTGCTATCAGTACTGCCAACTCCATCAAAAGCATATTGCTTTCTTCCCTAAATAGACCAAGCCGCTTTGTAGCTGCGCTTGCTTTGTGATGTTGCTTTTTTCTTTTCTTCTTCTTTATTTTTTTCATTAGTTGTCTCGCTGTTGGAAGAGTTGTAAAACAATTTCTGTTAGTACGTGCGATTGTTTTAACTTTTTCTGAGCAGATACAATACATGAGGGTTTCAGCTTTCTCATGTTTGGAAAAAAAGTAAATCTTGCGAATTCCCAGACAATGTAATTACTTTTAAAGTATGCAGTAGTGAGGAAATCCTAGGCTGTTAAAAGGGTTCAGGATCTTGAATGGCTGAGAGCTTGGCAGCTGTTTGTGGGAGAAAGCGCTGCTTGTGAGTCTGATGTGGACTAATTCAGGGACTAATTACGAACTATCCCACAGAAACCTTTTGTATGGGGTCTGGAGGCTGGCTTCGTGGTGGTGGCAGCAGAAGAGCAGGAGCATGCAAGTAACTTATTGTGTGGACTGCTTGTGTAGGGTTTCCATTTAGACCTCTTTCACTGGCATCTTTTTGACCGATGAAAGGAAACTTCCCCTCCCCCCCATCAGGTGGATGAACTTGATAATACGTATTTTTAACCTTTTTTTTCAGTGTTTGGTCTTGGGTGTTTTGGTACTTCTTGTGAAGCAGTTCTATCTGCCACGTGTCTTTGATATCAAAAAGATGAAGAGTGCTTGTGAAGACCCTGTCTCCAAGCTATTCTTTCTTCTCTTAGCACACAAGGCAAAAGTCTAAGAAAGCCTGCAGAAGGGCATTGGTCCTTGGAGAGAGCTGCTCAAGCTTGTCAAGGTTTTGCTGCCTCAAGAACTAGCGGCAGGCCCAAGAGAATAAGCTGCCTCTTGAAAGCAGATTCAACTCTCTGGTGAATAGGGATGTTTTACCTCCTTTGTTTCTTTCGTAGGTACGTGGTGAGGTGACAGCTTTGGAACATGGCATTCAACAAGATTTGGTGTACTGTCGCCCTTGGACTTCTGCTGCCTTTTTCCTATGCCCATACAGACTTCTTCACTTCCATTGGTGAGACTTGCTTTGGTGTATATGCTGCATAACCACAAGAATTTCTTGATGGCTCTCAAAGCTGATTCTGCAGTGATGTGTTAATGACATGCAAGGCTTTAATTAGTACAGAACTACATCTGCTTACAAGTTTTACAAGTTCTTATGACCTTATTGACTTTTTTTTTTTTTTTTTCGGGAGAAACATCATTTGAGTTAAGTCGGTGCAGTTGGTCTAGTGACCCAGGCTAGGCTCTGTGTTCATTATGTATTCTCATAGGTACTGACTTCTGAAGAAAATTTTGTTGTGGACTGTTACACACGTGTAGAAGCACGCAGAACAGCTGCTGAGGGTACAGAATGATCCCAGTATGTCAGCCTACTCTCTCTTGGGTTCTGATGGCCTGTGACACAGCTGAAGATGTGGACTTCAGTTCAGCTGCCTCCTTGCAGGAAATGAAGCCATTGTTAATTAATAACAGAGTTTGTTAGGAGACCCATTGAACTCATGCAAGTAATCTTAAAAATAAAACACTGGATTAGTATTGTAGATCAAACACAAAGTCTTTGTATATTTCTATAACTTGGTCTTTATTTGCTCTGCATTATATATGCTTGGATGAAAGATTACTCTCTTGCAACCTTCTTTTCCAAATGAATCCTATATTAGTTCTAATAATAAATATGTGATATTACATTAATTTCCATGGCAACAAGCTTGGTACAACACGAGATTTTCTCCAAAAAAAAAAAAAAAGGGCAAGAAGCCTTACTCAAATACTCCTTCAGAATTATTTAAGCAAATGCAGAAGGTCTATAGAGAAGAAAGAGTTGAAGAGGGGAAGAAAGTCTCTTAATTCTCAGTTCTCAGTTTTTTTGTTTCTCCTTGTCTAACCAAACTCATTTGTTTTCTAGGTCATATGACAGATTTAATTAATACAGAAAAAGATCTGGTGGTGTCACTGAAAGATTACATCAAGGCAGAAGAAAGCAAGTTGGAACAGATCAAAAAGTAAGCAGCTTGTTTCATAATGCACATAGTTAATAATTTGAGTCCACCCTTATGTAAAAAGTGCTTCCCAAGGCTGATTAAATTTGTGGAATTTTTCCTCTGAGGCAAAGCTTAAACTGGCAGGTTTTGTCCTAAGTTATTATCTCTGAGCCATTGGTTTGTTTTATGTAGCTTTCTAATGATGAAATCTAATCAACCCGCGTTTCATATGATACCTTCCTTCACTTCAGGACTCCTGCTTGCATGTGATTCCCAAGGGGATGTAATTTTTTGAATGACAAATTTGCGTAGTGGAAACTAAAGCCCAAGAAGTCTCCAAATGAGCGTTACAAGGACTTGCAATGATACATTAGATGTAAAAGTGCTAAAAATAGTGTGGCCATATTGCCCATGAATGGCTAATTGATGAATAGTAATAACCCACTACCAGAGCAGATTCTCTTTCTGCGTGCTATATTTAGATTTAAAAGTAAAATAAAGCAAAACAAAATTTCTTTACTGCTTTTAAAAATAACAAGGGACCTGACTGTTGCCATTACTGTGTTGCTCGGCTCTATAGGTGTGATGACCAGAGCCCAATATGTCAGATTTTTATCACAGCTAGAAATAAAAGTTTTTGTACCACTGAACAGGATGGTTTCCTGACTTTCAAATTACGTGTAAGTCTGCCATGAGGATTCAGTTTTAGATAAATGCATGAATTTTATTTTAGCCTTTGTGTATTACATTCTACCATCCAGGAAGAAAGATACTTCTGTCGGACTGTATTATTTTTATCACTTAAAATACAGAGTTGGAGTTACTCACAGGTTTGGAATGTGATAAGTATATTCTTTACAGCTACAAATTAAGGTGGGAGCCATGCCCATTGGACATCCAAAAGTGTGTAAATACAGCTTATCATATAAGTACAGCAACTCTGTTTTTATTATCTTAGAGGTGCTGACTTGTCAGTCACAAAAATTAAAATAACTGCCCCAGGGAGACAGAAGGAACTGGGCAAAACACCAGCATCCTTTGAGTTTTTTGAGGTTGGGCTCTCTACTTTGGATGAATGATATTGGTAGCTTGTGTTGATTTAAACTCAGTGAAAGCTGGTAATGTGCTGAAAAGCGGAGGATGGCTTGCACCTTGTGGGTGACTTGTGGCGGAGGCTTTTATGAAAGAGAAACTACTTGAAAGAAATCCTGGCCTTGTGGTCGTGGCTCACGGTTGCGGTGACTTTCAGCTGCTTATTAGCTGTGATAGTCATGCTGTGGGAAACGTGTGATGGGTTTGACCACGTGTGATGTGAATGCACAGTTTGTTGAAATGGCTTTCTTCAGCCTGTGGCTTGCTAGAAGTTGGAGTTGGTCCGTGGGACTGCTCTGGGCACCCCATTTTGGAGGGAACCCCAGTTGTAAACATCTACCTGTCTCAGGTAAAGCAGGCAAACTGCATTCTGGAACAAGCAGAACACCAGCTCATGTACAGAGTTCCCTCCAGGCTATGGATTTTGTATTTGCTTTATAGTGGTGTTGATGTTTGGTATGCTCTGTAGGGTGTGGCTTTTTTTAATGTTAATTTATCCTGTTTTTTGGGCGTTGTTTCATGTCTTCGTGTTCTAGATCTGCATTGTTTCGGAGAGGGGAAGTTTGGTTGATTTGCAGACATGTAGCAGCATAGCGCTGGGACTTACGGCATGCTGACGTGCTTCCTGAGGGCACCAGACTCCCTGGATGTTTCCATTAAAACAACAGATGAATAACAGTAGTTGTTGAAAGGTGTTCTTGTTTCAGAGTGCATTGGAGTTGTGAAGGGCTTGTGTCACTGACAGCCTTAGAGGGGTTTGTGCAGTCAGAACTGGAGCACCAGGAAGTTGATCTGGGCTCCTCAGTTGGGAGTGACGGGAGATTTTCCTGATGAAATTGAACAAGGGTAAATGTATGGTGCTGCACCTGGGGAGGAATAACCCCCTGCACCAGGGCAGGTTGGGGGTGACCTGCTGGAGAGTAGCTCTCAGGTGGACAAGAGGATGCCCATGAGCCAGCAATGGGCCCTTGTGGCCAAGAAGGCCAATGGCATCCTGGGGGGCATCAGGAAGAGTGTGAGCAGCAGGTGGAGGGAGGTCATCCTGCCCCTCTGCTCTGCCCTGGGGAGGCCCCATCTGGAGCACTGGGACCAGTTCTGGGCTCCCCAGTTCCAGAAGGACAGGGAACTGCTGGAGAGGGGACAGCAGAGGCTACAGAGATGATGAGGGGCCTGGAGCATCTCTCTCATGAGGAGAGGTTGAAGGACTTGGGGCTTTTTAGTCTGGAGAAGAGAAGGCTGAGGGGGGATCTGATCAACGCCTATAAATGCTTAAAGGGTGGGTGTCAGGAGGATGGGGCCAGTCTTCTTTCAGTGGTGCCCAGGGACAGGACAAGAGGAAATGGGCACACACTGGGAACATGAGAAGTTCCATCTAAACATGAGGAGGAACTTCTTTCCTGTGAGGGTGGCAGAGCCCTGGCAGAGGCTGCCCAGGGAGGTGGTGGAGTCTCCTTCTCTGGAGACATTCAAACCCCACCTGGACACGATCCTGTGGGACCTGCTCTGGGTGGACCTGCTTTGGCAGGGGGTTGGACTAGATGATCTCCAGAGGTCCCTTCCAACATGATAGCATTCTGTGATTCTGTGAGTGTGGGAACTGCATGTTTCTTGATAAAAGCTTACAGTATGGAAGGTGGTTTTGCGGTGGGAGGCAAGGGGCTTATTGTAGATTTAAGAGAGTGTGTCTGAATGTAAAATAATTTGAGAGAAGCATTGAACTACCTTTTTGTAAACTTTAGAAAAAAAAGATTGAAAATGTGGGCAAAGCTTTGTTTTTGATTAGTCCTGCATGAAGACTCACAATGGAACTGCTGCCATTCTGCATTTTGTGTTTGTAGGAAGGAGTTCATTCAGCAGCGTTCCAACAAAGACCACAAGAGCAACACAAGATTTAGACTGCAGCTGAGAAGGAAGATTTAAAAAAGAAAAAAAAAAAAGCAAAGAAAAAAGCCCCTTTTGTTCCTTCTAGGAGAGCTTTATACACAGAGAATATAAAAGCTTGCAATTTCTGTTGGGATTTTTATTAGCAAAGACTCTTGAGTAGCTTGAAATCAGTTTTATAGTGCGTTGGCAAACTTTTACAAGAGACTGTAATGAATGTGTATTTTCACTACAGATGGGCAGAGAAATTGGATCAGCTGACAGACACTGCTACGAAAGACCCAGAGGGGTTTTTGGGACACCCTGTGAATGCATTCAAATTGATGAAACGACTTAACACAGAGTGGGGTGAGCTGGAGAGCCTGGTTCTGAAGGACATGTCAGATGGTAAGTGTGCCTGTAGTAAGAACGAGGATCACATTCTAATTGCATTTACTTGACTATGTCCTTCACATGTCATGGTTTGAATTAGATTTATGTGTCTGGTTTTGAGGTGCCTTCATAAAAAATAATCCCAGAAGAACTGCTGTTTTGCTGTCAGTGTGCTATAATTTGAGCTTTACAAAAATTTAGGAAAACTGTGATGTTAAACTGAATAATCTCCTTGGATGCATTAAATTTTGCAGGTGATCTGGGCGTGCTTCATATACTCTCCCACTTCTTGCAAGCTAGTATTTTAGGAAGTTTCAGCTGTAAATGTGATGACTCCATTGAACTGAAAAAAGGCAACAGAATCCAGAGTGCAAGACCTGTGGGGTTGTCTTTGAGTATGGTCAAGTGCTGTTACTGCTGATATGCCTGGTGTTATGTTAAGGAGTGATGGTTCGAAACCTGAATGTTGGCAGAGACTGAGCAGTTGTAGAACTGACCTGAATTAGTGTAGTAAACACTTCCATGTCTCTCTTCCTCTGCAAGAGTGGCAGTTCTTCAGTAGAGAAACACGATACAAAAGAGTTGACTGTGAAAGAGGCTTATATCAGCAAGGAAGCCAGAATGATTATATTTGACCTGTGAAAATCTGCCCCACAACTAACTAATACCAGGTGTAGGTTTGTAGCAAGAAATGTAAAAAAAGTGGAGCTTTTTTCACACAATTCAGCACATTCAGCTTCCCTGTTCCTGCTGTGAGGGACTGAACATACCAACTGAAAGGGCTCTGTACCCACCAGCCAGAAATCTGGACCAGTGCATCTTAAGTCCTTCTGAATGGAGAGGGGTAGGGGAGAAAGTGGACTGTTTCAAGAAGATTGTCAGGAAAAAGCAGAATATCGGGGGAAGCATAGTGTAGTAAAAGAAAAGATGCATGGGGGTGAAAGGATATAGTATTTTTTGAAGCATGAACACATTTCCATAAACTAATGGTGTTATCAGGTCTGAGCAGTTAAAAAGCACTACCGGAGTGTGGCAAAAATCACAAATTTGACCGGTTGATTGGGGGTTTTTGAGGGTTTTCCAGCTGTGTGTTGCATACTATGTTTTGTCTGGTTTTGATCATGCTGCTTAGTGTTCTCCTGGTGGCCGTTAGATGAAGTTGGCACAGTTGGCACTTGGTTAACAGCGTAAAGCTTCTGGTGCTTCTGGATCTTGAGACAAAAGAGTTTGCTGAGTAGAAAAGTTAACTTTTCTGAAAATGCCAGAGTGGCTGTCAGTTTGCTCAAACTCAGGTCCTCATGATGGCTTTGGTGCTCTTCTTTTTGGTGGCTTTGTGTACCAGGATGCTGGTTCTGTGCTCCTCAGCTGCCCTCCTGGCTTTCTGGAGTTCCGTTTCCCTCATCGGGGCAAGCAGCCCACAAGACTTGTGACTCTGCAGAAGCAGAAGGGAAAAAGTAGTGCCAGTTCTCCCACCAAGAGAGGATAACGCACTAGCTCTGCAGGAGGGCCCTCCGAGTAGATGGATCTTGAGAAACCTCTTAAACTTCGTGTGTTTCTCAAGTTTCCATGTAAATACATTAATGCCCAAGTCCACAGAAAGCAGTTAGGTTCGTAGTGTCTGCTTAGTTGCCTAAAGTCTTGTAAAAAGCTGTTTGTAATTAGACAATCAGCATTTTTGTGTTTCATCTTTTTGTTGACCAGTCTTAATCTTTACACTGCTATTCTTATGCACTGTTTCTTTTTTTCCTCTTCTAAGTTATTTGTAAATTCCATGTTACCAAATAGCCTTTTGGAAGGCAGATTCAGTAGAATGGTTGCAAAAACTACCAATATATTATTTATAATAATAATATATATAATAATAATAGTATTCTCCATAAAAGAAAAAAAAAAAAGCAAAGAAAAAAGCCCCTTTTGTTCCTTCTAGGAGAGCTTTATACACAGAGAATATAAAAGCTTGCAATTTCTGTTGGGATTTTTATTAGCAAAGACTCTTGAGTAGCTTGAAATCAGTTTTATAGTGCGTTGGCAAACTTTTACAAGAGACTGTAATGAATGTGTATTTTCACTACAGATGGGCAGAGAAATTGGATCAGCTGACAGACACTGCTACGAAAGACCCAGAGGGGTTTTTGGGACACCCTGTGAATGCATTCAAATTGATGAAACGACTTAACACAGAGTGGGGTGAGCTGGAGAGCCTGGTTCTGAAGGACATGTCAGATGGTAAGTGTGCCTGTAGTAAGAACGAGGATCACATTCTAATTGCATTTACTTGACTATGTCCTTCACATGTCATGGTTTGAATTAGATTTATGTGTCTGGTTTTGAGGTGCCTTCATAAAAAATAATCCCAGAAGAACTGCTGTTTTGCTGTCAGTGTGCTATAATTTGAGCTTTACAAAAATTTAGGAAAACTGTGATGTTAAACTGAATAATCTCCTTGGATGCATTAAATTTTGCAGGTGATCTGGGCGTGCTTCATATACTCTCCCACTTCTTGCAAGCTAGTATTTTAGGAAGTTTCAGCTGTAAATGTGATGACTCCATTGAACTGAAAAAAGGCAACAGAATCCAGAGTGCAAGACCTGTGGGGTTGTCTTTGAGTATGGTCAAGTGCTGTTACTGCTGATATGCCTGGTGTTATGTTAAGGAGTGATGGTTCGAAACCTGAATGTTGGCAGAGACTGAGCAGTTGTAGAACTGACCTGAATTAGTGTAGTAAACACTTCCATGTCTCTCTTCCTCTGCAAGAGTGGCAGTTCTTCAGTAGAGAAACACGATACAAAAGAGTTGACTGTGAAAGAGGCTTATATCAGCAAGGAAGCCAGAATGATTATATTTGACCTGTGAAAATCTGCCCCACAACTAACTAATACCAGGTGTAGGTTTGTAGCAAGAAATGTAAAAAAAGTGGAGCTTTTTTCACACAATTCAGCACATTCAGCTTCCCTGTTCCTGCTGTGAGGGACTGAACATACCAACTGAAAGGGCTCTGTACCCACCAGCCAGAAATCTGGACCAGTGCATCTTAAGTCCTTCTGAATGGAGAGGGGTAGGGGAGAAAGTGGACTGTTTCAAGAAGATTGTCAGGAAAAAGCAGAATATCGGGGGAAGCATAGTGTAGTAAAAGAAAAGATGCATGGGGGTGAAAGGATATAGTATTTTTTGAAGCATGAACACATTTCCATAAACTAATGGTGTTATCAGGTCTGAGCAGTTAAAAAGCACTACCGGAGTGTGGCAAAAATCACAAATTTGACCGGTTGATTGGGGGTTTTTGAGGGTTTTCCAGCTGTGTGTTGCATACTATGTTTTGTCTGGTTTTGATCATGCTGCTTAGTGTTCTCCTGGTGGCCGTTAGATGAAGTTGGCACAGTTGGCACTTGGTTAACAGCGTAAAGCTTCTGGTGCTTCTGGATCTTGAGACAAAAGAGTTTGCTGAGTAGAAAAGTTAACTTTTCTGAAAATGCCAGAGTGGCTGTCAGTTTGCTCAAACTCAGGTCCTCATGATGGCTTTGGTGCTCTTCTTTTTGGTGGCTTTGTGTACCAGGATGCTGGTTCTGTGCTCCTCAGCTGCCCTCCTGGCTTTCTGGAGTTCCGTTTCCCTCATCGGGGCAAGCAGCCCACAAGACTTGTGACTCTGCAGAAGCAGAAGGGAAAAAGTAGTGCCAGTTCTCCCACCAAGAGAGGATAACGCACTAGCTCTGCAGGAGGGCCCTCCGAGTAGATGGATCTTGAGAAACCTCTTAAACTTTGTGTGTTTCTCAAGTTTTCATGTAAATACATTAATGCCTAAGTCCACAGAAAGCAGTTAGGTTCGTAGTGTCTGCTTAGTTGCCTAAAGTCTTGTAAAAAGCTGTTTGTAATTAGACAATCAGCATTTTTGTGTTTCATCTTTTTGTTGACCAGTCTTAATCTTTACACTGCTATTCTTATGCACTGTTTCTTTTTTTCCTCTTCTAAGTTATTTGTAAATTCCATGTTACCAAATAGCCTTTTGGAAGGCAGATTCAGTAGAATGGTTGCAAAAACTACCAATATATTATTTATAATAATAATATATATAATAATAATAGTATTCTCCATGTAGGGGTGGTCTTTTATTTCTATGCAAGGTGGGTTTTTTTTTTAATCTGTTAAGACAAAATTAATTTCTGCATCCCAGAAGAACTGCTGTTTTGCTGTCAGTGTGCTATAATTTGAGCTTTACAAAAATTTAGGAAAACTGTGATGTTAAACTGAATAATCTCCTTGGATGCATTAAATTTTGCAGGTGATCTGGGCGTGCTTCATATACTCTCCCACTTCTTGCAAGCTAGTATTTTAGGAAGTTTCAGCTGTAAATGTGATGACTCCATTGAACTGAAAAAAGGCAACAGAATCCAGAGTGCAAGACCTGTGGGGTTGTCTTTGAGTATGGTCAAGTGCTGTTACTGCTGATATGCCTGGTGTTATGTTAAGGAGTGATGGTTCGAAACCTGAATGTTGGCAGAGACTGAGCAGTTGTAGAACTGACCTGAATTAGTGTAGTAAACACTTCCATGTCTCTCTTCCTCTGCAAGAGTGGCAGTTCTTCAGTAGAGAAACACGACACAAAAGAGTTGACTGTGAAAGAGGCTTATATCAGCAAGGAAGCCAGGATGATTATATTTGACCTGTGAGAATCTGTCTCAACAACTAACTAATACCAGGTGTAGGTTTGTAGCAAGAAATGTAAAAAAAGTGGAGCTTTTTTCACACAATTCAGCACATTCAGCTTCCCTGTTCCTGCTGTGAGGGACTGAACATACCAACTGAAAGGGCTCTGTACCCGCCAGCCAGAAATCTGGACCAGTACATCTTAAGTCCTTCTGAATGGAGAGGGGTAGGGGGGGAAAGTGGACTGTTTCAATAAAATTGTCAGGAAAAGAGAATACTGGGGGTAGCATAGTGTAGTAAAAGAAAAGATGCATGGGAGTGAGAGGATATAGTATTTTTTTAAAGCACAAACACCTTTCCATAAACTAATGGTGTTATCAGGTCTGAGCAGTTAAAAAGGACTACCAGAGTGTGGCAAAAATCACAAATTTGTCCAGTTGATTGGGGGTTTTTCATGGTTTTCCAGCTGTGTGTTGCATACTATGTTTTGTCTGGTTTTGATCATGCTGCTTAGTGTTCTACTGGTGGCCATTAGATGAACTTAAACATCGTATTGGCACCATCCTTGGTTAACAGTGTAAAGCTTCTGGTGCTTCTGGATCTTGAGACAAAAGAGTTTGCTGAGTAGAAAAGTTAACTTTTCTGAAAATGCCAGAGTGGCTGTCAGTTTGCTCAAACTCAGGTCCTCATGATGGCTTTGGTGCTCTTCTTTTTGGTGGCTTTGTGTACCAGGATGCTGGTTCTGTGCTCCTCAGCTGCCCTCCTGGCTTTCTGGAGTTCCGTTTCCCTCATCGGGGCAAGCAGCCCACAAGACTTGTGACTCTGCAGAAGCAGAAGGGAAAAAGTAGTGCCAGTTCTCCCACCAAGAGAGGATAACGCACTAGCTCTGCAGGAGGGCCCTCCGAGTAGATGGATCTTGAGAAACCTCTTAAACTTTGTGTGTTTCTCAAGTTTTCATGTAAATACATTAATGCCTAAGTCCACAGAAAGCAGTTAGGTTCGTAGTGTCTGCTTAGTTGCCTAAAGTCTTGTAAAAAGCTGTTTGTAATTAGACAATCAGCATTTTTGTGTTTCATCTTTTTGTTGACCAGTCTTAATCTTTACACTGCTATTCTTATGCACTGTTTCTTTTTTTCCTCTTCTAAGTTATTTGTAAATTCCATGTTACCAAATAGCCTTTTGGAAGGCAGATTCAGTAGAATGGTTGCAAAAACTACCAATATATTATTTATAATAATAATATATATAATAATAATAGTATTCTCCATGTAGGGGTGGTCTTTTATTTCTATGCAAGGTGGGTTTTTTTTTTAATCTGTTAAGACAAAATTAATTTCTGCATGAAACCAAAGGGGTACTCCTGTCCTTTAGAAACAAACTCAATGGTGTTGGAGGTCGGCAGGTCTAATAGCTTTTCTTGGCTTATTAACAGCCTTTTCTGAAATGTTAGCTTTCCCATTTTATGCATAGAGTTTACAGAATTCCTGGGACAGAGAAGACTCAGTGTGTCCCTGTCTTCCCAGGCTTTATCTCCAACATGACTATCCAGCGGCAGTTTTTCCCAAACGATGAAGATCAGACTGGTGCAGCAAAAGCCCTCTTGCGGCTTCAAGACACTTATAATTTGGACACGGACACCCTCTCAAGAGGGAATCTTCCAGGTAAGAGTCATTTATGTTATTTTCAGAGGATACTGTGACCTTATACTACATTCTGTGATTCTGTAAATGTCCCAATTACAAAGATCACAAATCAGATACCTAGTTTTATTGCAAAATGTAATGCATTTTAATAAAACCGTTCTATCATTTATTATCCCTTTCCCTGTCGCGGGTAAGATGGACCTTTGACATTGGGAGTGACTGAAGTTTCTTTGAGCTTAAACTTCACCGAGTGTATAAACTGAGAAACAAAAGACAGAGGGTGTATCACCCGCACACACAGACTTGAGTTTGTGGCATTACCAAAGGTAATTTTTAATAGGTTTATATGCAGGAGAAGACATGCTTCTTTCCTGTTAGAAGACTCTTTCTCTGCTGAGTTTTCCTTGTTTGCTCTGTTCAGAACCAGTACTGTGCCAACTGGCAAAAAGTCAAATCTGTGCAATCCATCTGTGTTTTTTCAAGCACTCATTGTGGTCAGATGTCTAATAAAATTAAGGGTAATTGGATTTATATGTTATGATATATAACCTTGCTTTTGGGTTTAGTTCAAGACTGTCTCAAAGACATAGACATTCATTCTACTACAATAAGCAATTCGTTATTGTTTTCTTAAACCAGCACAAAAATACAAGGCCAAGTGCTTCGGGTGGACTGTAGTTTATTGCTTCTATTGAAGCAATAAGCTGTCCAGACTGTGTGTAATAAAGTGTAATTTCAGAACCCATAAGTTCTCGAGTATAAAAGAGAATGGATTGGTCTCTTCAGAGCTCCAGAGAGGACCATCCCATGTGATCACTTGTCTGTGCTCTTTGTCTTCTTTCCCAGGGAATTTCTGTTAGGCCAGGTCACCAAGATTTGATCAGTCATAACTACTGTCATATTGCTTATTAATTCTCTTTCCTGCATTACAGGTTGTGCTGTTTCTTTAAATTAACTATCAACCCTATTTGATTGCTGTCTTAAGCAGCCTTTTAGGAGTTGCCACTTCGTGTGTGGATGTTTTGTTGCTTCTAAATACTGGGCTATGGCCCTGCAGCCTGTTACTCATTCCAAAGGATCTCTCTGAGAGCACTCCACCACCACCACCTCACCCCGTTCCCTCCTCTTTGTGTTATTGTGGAGTTTGCAGCTTCAGGCTCAGAAAACTAAAATGACTGGCCATCACAGGATGACCACGAGGTGTATAATTAGTGAGAAGAAACAAATTTATATGGGATACTGCTTTAGGTGGACTGTCTCTTCAGCTATTTCATCTCTTAAAGCATGTCTTCAGCAGAAGAATTCCCCTGTGGGAGCCGCTGTTAGACATTCAGGATGTATTAAGATGTAACCATGAATGTAATTTTAGCTGTAAAACTGGCAGGTCCTGTTTCCTTTTTACAAGATTAAATTTGGTTTTTCATTGGGCTTTAATTTACAGTGGCAAAAATAGGAATCTGTAGTTTGCTTACTAGTGCTTTAGTATTTCAGAGGTCTCTTCAGATGTTTCTAAAAATGACTAACTTAAAAAAAATCTTGAGCAGCTGGGAATTTACTGACTGATGTTTTCTTTTTCCTCCCCCACTAAGTTGTCGCTAACAAGATTTGTTTCGGGAACGTTTTGACAGTGATAACACAATGTCTTTGAAAACAGGTTTCTGAAACTTTGTGTTTGGCTTATTGCTCTTGCTCAAGGTGTTTGGGATTTTGAAGAAGGAAGGTTTATTTTATTTTCCACTAATGGTAAAGACATCTAGCTAGTTGCTGGTATTCTGGCAACGGAAAACTGCATCTAACCTCTTAACGTGTTCTGCCAAGGATATACAGGCTTTAGATGCTTAAACTGAGTCTCCAACAACTAGCCACCGCAGAAGGGAGGTGTTGAAGAACAGAAATAAACTGTGCTGTGAAAAATAAGAAATATCTCAATGTTCCTCCGAGGACTGGCCTGGAATTCTGTGTAAATTCTGTTTGGTTTGCTTTAAATGCAGGTGTGAAGCACAAATCCTTTTTAACAGCTGAAGATTGCTTTGAGCTGGGAAAAATTGCCTACACTGAAGCTGACTATTACCACACTGAGCTCTGGATGGAACAAGCTCTGAAACAGTTGGATGAGGGAGAAGTGTCTTCTGCAGATAAAGTCTACATCCTGGACTACCTGAGTTACGCTGTGTATCAGCAGGGGGATCTGAGCAAAGCCATGATGCTCACCAAACGCCTTCTGGAACTGGGTATGTGGGGGACCTGCAGCTCACACCAGTCTAGCTCTTGACGTGTAGCTTTGAGTAAAATTAAGACTTGTGTTACCATAAGTCATATTTTGCTACCAGGTTTTACATGGACAATTACAGTCTCAACTACCATGTCATGGTTAAGGATTGCTTCTTTCTTTTGATGTATTTTGTGCCTCCTGTCACTGTTGGCTTCTAACCACTTACCCATCTTAGTCATTACTGCCTGAAATGTGGTTCTCTTGCTCTCTCTTGCTTTCCTGTGCTGAGATTACTTCCCCTGAGGTAGAGACGGGAACTTATTAGTGAAACTGAAACTAAGTAGGTAACACCAAAATCTCTGCAGGTTATTTAAGTGCAAATTAAGCATACTTGGGATTAAAAACTTGGAAAAATAAGAAATGCAGAATGCAATAGAGTGAGCTAAGATTCTGTCTGTTTTATGACATTCGAAGAGTGTTTATGCTTCTGTAAATATGCCACTGATGGACTGTGTAAAGGACTCACTGATTTGATAGAGTTGGAAGGGACCTCTAGAGATCATCTGGTCCAATTCCCCTGCTAAGCAGGATTGCCTAGGAGACATCACTCAGGAATGCATCAAGGATGCCTTGGGAAGTTTAGAACTAAACCTAATATAGCAAAGGCTAATGAGAACCATTTATTAATGAACTGAAGCTAATTCTCTAAGTCTAGTGATTGTTAAAAGCTTTGTCACCATCAGGGAAGTTTTAAGGTGTAAAGCCAGTCATGCTGTGCCAGCTCTCTCCCTGTCCCGTTTCCTTCTCTCTCTCTCTGTGATGAGATGGGCTGGAATGGCCAACCCCTTTTTCTTAATACTTGGACCCCTGTGCCTGCAGAGGACCCAGGCCTCCTGTAAGCAGTTTCTTTTCAGAGTTGTGCTTAACTCTGAAAGCTCATTGTGGGTTTTCCTGCAGATGAGTGAGGATATGTGCATGCTGCAGGCTAGCGTCACTTCCAGCTTAGCTCAATGTTTTAGCTGTCCTGGGAAAGCTCTCAAACTAGAATAGATGTTTCTAATTTCTATTTGAGAAGCAGTAGTGTGCATCTGGTTTGTTTTTGTAAATAGCCTCTTTGGGATACTTCTTCACAAGTTGGAAACTTGCCAGCCATACTTGTCTGTTTCTTTGTCAATAGATCCGGAACATCAAAGAGCAAACGGGAACATGAAATATTTTGAATATATCATGGCTAAAGAAAAAGAGGCAAATAAGTCCAGTACGGGTTCAGAAGACCAGGTGGAGAAGGAAACTGAGGTTAAGAAAAAGGATTACCTGCCCGAGAGAAGGAAGTACGAAATGCTGTGCCGTGGGGAGGGTCTCAAAATGGTAAAGTGGAGTAGACTGTTTTCAAATGTATGAAACCAACCATAACAAAACAATGTCCAGAACATGTATGTGGTGTGAAAGCAAAGAAGTTGTTACAGCAGTTGGCTGACTGTGTGGAACTGAGGACTAGCATGTGTTGGATTTCTTCCCCGTTTCGTTCTGTTCAGCAGACAAAAAGTAATACTGCCACAGGCACTGCTAACTTGGATGCACTACGTAATTGTGATTAATTGAATAAGGATGCTGGAAGTCTAGAATTGCATACGGAATTGAATGAGGGTGGTTTTTTAGTGATAAAATTATTTTTAATAGGACTATGTAAAATACAGTTTGTTGCAGTATTACAGAGTAACATTAATGTGCTGAAAGAACTAATTTATCAAACTCAAAGAATCACTTCGACTCTTAACATAACATTCAGGTTGGGAAAGTGAATCGTTCCTGTCTCTTATTCTCGGGACATCTTCTGTTTCTTAGAGGTACTGTTGTCATCTGGCAGTTCTCTGACTGTCTCTTGTTCCACCTGGCTTTCAGACTCCTCGGAGACAAAAAAGACTCTTCTGCCGCTATTACGACGGAAACAGGAATCCTCGATACATTCTGGGCCCCGTCAAACAGGAAGATGAGTGGGACAAACCTCGAATTGTTCGCTTCCTCGACATCATCTCCGATGAAGAGATCGAAACTGTGAAAGAACTGGCAAAGCCGAGGGTAAATGCTTTATGCTTCTTTACCTTTTGGAATCTTAAATTTTGTGTGTAGTTTTCCGTGTGAGTATGTGCGACTCTGTCTCCTCTTGAACACAGGTGTGTGCCCGGGGTGCTCACACATTGCTTTTCTCACCCTCTGGCTTTTGGTGACACATTCTTTGAAGGAAAGTGGGAAAGCTAGAAATTTGGTGTAATTAAAAGAGCCAGGTAACACAAGTGCAGAATTGTCAGGCTCTTCTGGCAGACACAATGTCAGTGCACACTGTTCCAGATGAGGAGGAGAATGTGCTACAACAGACAAGAAACGTACTGCAGCTAGGTTGCCTTGAAGTATATGTGTCATCTGGTTTTTGTTTGGTGTTCTGGTTTTGGGGTTTTTTCTTATTTAAGTGTATATTTACCAAAGTTGTGACATGGAGAGGAGTGCCATCAAGGAGAGGCAGCCATTCCTCTGCTCTTGGAATGACAGCACGTTAACGAGTAGACAAGAATGAGTGTTTGCATTCTCCAGTCAGCATAAAACTGACTTCTGTCCCCCAGGCTTTCAAGTTGCCTGCAGATGAAAGAGCTTTAAGGGGGCAGTAGTTAATCAGTGGTACTCGGCTTCTTATTCCCAGTGCCAGCTCCTCAAATCCTAGTTCAGAACCTGCATCCCAAGGTTCTTGTTTCTGAATGCGGAATACTCCGGGGCAGCTCAGCTGTCAGAGTAAACAGGACTGTCCATGACAAACAGCAAACTGAAGGAGAAGTTCGGCAACTTCTGTAGCCAGTTGGTGTGACTCTGCATCTCAAGGTGTATGTTGAAGATGTAGTTAGTTAAATTGATTTATATTTACCAGTTACTTCTAAAGTAAGATTTAAACTTGTAGGGTTGAAGATGTAGTTAGTTAAATTGATTTATTTTTCCATCAATTACCAGTTACTCCTAAAGTAAGATTTAAACTTGTAGAAATATAATTTTCCTGCTTTTTTCTTTGTTTTTAGCCTACATGGCTTTTTGTCCTGAGAGAGCTGAGCAAATGGAGATAAGGGGGATAAGTGCATTAGGTGTAGGACAGACTGTTAGCCTGGCCTGCTGCGAAGCAAACTGGCTGGGGGTTATACACGGGCACATCCAGGATGAGCCTGTCCTTGGCCACCACACTGAGTGCTAGGTAGCCTGAAGGCTATTTTAAAGCTTCCTAAAGGCTGATGGGTTGTATTTCTGAGGTAACGTTTTCAACCGTAGGCAAAAAGTGCAAGAAATTCTCTTCACTTACCTGTAAATCGTCTCTTTCTGCTCTCCTGTCAGGCAACCTTGCTGCAGGTTTAAAAATCAGAGCCCTGGTGGTTTAGCTGTAGATGGTTAAGCCCCTTTGCTGCTGCAAAAGCTCTAGGCATTACATCTGTGGAATATGAGTGAATCACTTCTTTATGGAGTAGAAATAAGTCTCCACTGAGAACAAAAACCTGTGAATGTGGTGATTTTAACTTCTGAACTTGCTGAGATAATTGTTTTCCTATCAAATGTTTGGCTCGTGGTAAAGACTTGGGGTTTCATAGTTGATTAACGCAGAAACATCTGTGTGTGCTCAGTGTTCCTCACATCCCCTACGGCTGAGGCCTTGCAGGGCTCACTAACGAGTGCAGCAAGAGGATTGGGGTTTTTGAGACTGAAAGGTCACCTCCTCCTTCCCGACACTGGGATGTTACCAGTGCCACCTCCCGGAGGGCAGCGCTGCCTGGTCCCTGCCCAGCCTTCTGTGGTGCTGGCAGGGTGAAGCTGCCTTAGTCAGCTTTTGGAGTCTCGCTGCAATTGCAGTTTGTGCCTTGGTTCTTACATGCACCTGCATGGGATGAGAGGAGGGACAGCATAGTAAGAGCTCCCAGTACCTTTTCTTCTTAGTAGGCACGTCCTTGATTTACTTCGTTTATTTTAACAGTAGAAAAATCTTGGTTTTTCTAGTTGTTTGGGACTTGGTATGCCTTGTGCCTCTTCCAGAATTTGGGCTCTGTAACTCCACCTTCCCTGTTAGGAAGGATGGAGAGTGTCTGATGGTACATGAGGGAAAGGCACACATAGAGCCCGAGTCAGAGTAACGTGGATGGGATGGCGTCGAGTAACTGGAGTGAAATAGAGGGGAAGGAAGGCCTTGAACCAAGAGTTCTTACTCTGTGTAATTTAGGAATACAATATAAATGTGTCCATGGACCAAGCAATTCGTGTTAGCAGTGTTAAAGGAGTTCAGTGCTGCTTTTGGAATAGAGAGAATCAAAAAGGTAGGGTTTGATTCATCTGTTGCTTGTACAAGATGACAATGTTGCCTGGATTCAATTTAACTGTAAAACCCATCTTAGGTGCAGAGTGCTAACAAAGGACCCATTGTCCACGTGCCGTGATGCTGTGCCGCGTCCAGCAGTTGGTGCAATGTGAAGGAAATGAAAGCTTCTAGTTTTGCTTTATTCAGATGACTGTTCTCTTGCTACAGAAACGGAAACGTTACTTCCTGGAAAACCTGATCCTCTCTAACGCTTTTTTTTTTTTTTTTTTTAAAATAAGCCTAAAAAACCCTAAAATAACCTCTTTTTTAGTAAAATTGGAGGCGCCCCTTTCTTCCCCATCACCGTTTTATGAATTTCCACCCTCTCTGTAAAAGAAAACCCATGGCCAAAGGTGACTGGGTGGCTTGCGTGGCGGCTTGTTTCCCCGTAGGCTTCTGAATGGTCGGATTGCTGTGATGCAGTATGTGCTTTGTAATGCAACTATTCTGATGGTTCGCTTCACAGCTGAGGCGAGCCACCATTTCAAACCCCATAACAGGAGCCTTGGAGACGGCACATTACAGAATTAGCAAAAGGTAAGAGAGCTCTATGCCAGATGTTTTGGGCCTGTAATGAGTGTGTAGATTCTGCTCATTATGGGGAAAAAAAAAAAAGAAAAAAAAAGAGGTGGTCTAAAAAAGACAAGTTTGGCTTTTGCAGTCCACCGCTTTATTACGTGCAGATCTGTAACAGGCTGTTACTGCTGAGTTTCTCAGTCTTTTCCTTCAGCTAGAAGTTCTGGGGGCATGTTTTGATTTCTTCCTTTGCTTTTTTCTTTTGGTCACCTTCTCAGCTCAGTGTGTGTTCTCCAATGATGATCTGTACAAAAGCTGGTCTCTACAATCAGTGTAAAAAAAATAAAATAAAAATACATGATGCTACACAACTTTCAGTAGAATCTAGATTGATGGGGTTTTAAAATATTCCCTTCCCCTTGCTCTTCTCACCAACCAAAAAAGGTCCTCCCTTTCTTTCTAAAATCCAGCAAGCTCCTTGAAGTATTTTGACATGTAAGAGATGCTTCATGTCCTCGCTGTGGGTGACAGCTGGAGTGGCAAAACACCTTCATCACACAGCATTTCATTGTCCCATGTAATCCCATACTCCTGGCTGGGCGCTTTTACCTCCTGCTGACACCAATGTAAGCTCCTTTTCACTGGGTTCCTGGTTCTTTGCAGCTCCTCTGTTAAATGCTACAAGTCTTGAATTTAGCCAATGTTCTCCAAAATTGGCTGGCTCTAAAAGGAACCACCTGCCCCCTTGCCCGTCACCACCCCCTCCCCTACTTTTAGTAGTGGTGATTAAAGATTGGCCACACGTTCCATCAGTGTTAATCCAAAATTGTGAAAGGAGTTAAACTTCTGGATGAAGAGGAACTGTCTGTGAAACTCAGCATCATAAATTATTTACAGAAAGTGTCTAGTTTAAAACAAAAAACAAAAAGAAGGAAAAAAAAAAAGGAGGAAAAAAGTGAAAGGACAATCTAACCAAATTTTTCCAACCAATTTATTTTGATTTGGACATGGCAGCTATAGCTTCTGTTGCCCTTCTAATATTGCTAATTTAAGAGCATTGCATACCATCCAGACCAATCGGAACCCTTTTCAAACACCTGTGGCTTGGCGAAAAAGCAGCCTACTAGGTGGGTAAGCCCTTGTCCTTTCTCTTTTTGTAGCTGAGCCGTGCTACTGTTCATGACCCTGAGACTGGGAAACTGACCACAGCACATTACAGAGTCTCTAAGAGGTAAGGGGAATGTCTTCCAAAGATATTACAAAGTCCGAGGAAGTCTGTTCTGGGACCTTACTGCTTCATCTCTAAACCTGGGGGCAAATAAGGATTTTTTGCATAACTTTTCTATTCTTAGAAGAAAGAGAATGGCCTAAAGCAAACTTGAGCTGTCGTATAACAAAGCAAGCGGTGTGCGGAAATAGGAAATAGTTGTAAATGTTAGTGGTAGCCAAGATGGAAGCTCCCTCTTTGCTTGGCATGGCTTGGCTACTGCGACTGACCTACTAAAATGTTCTCACAGCGTGGGGGGCTGCACACACTAACACACAGAGGGAAAAACTGCTGCTAAACTCAGGTGGGGACTTGCTGCTCTAAACTAGACGCCGCTGTAATTCATAGGAATTAGCACAAATTAAAGCTGGTTGATCATTTTAAAGAATATCCTTGTTTGAGTGGTTGAAAGTAGTTGCTGCTTTAATAGAAAACTAGTGTTCTTCCTGCTGCTTTGAAAAAAAAGCCCTGAAATTAGAACGGCTAGTAGCATAAGGGGGTTTATTTAGCTATGAATTTCTTTAAAAATACAAAAGTGCTTCAAAATACCGGATCACGAGAAGTCAATTGATTTGGGAATTCCTAGAACTCTGATGGAAATTGGAAGACCGTTGTAGCTGAAGTCTGATCCTTAAAGCCACGCTTGTTACAAGTAATGGCAAGGTGAAAACTTACTTTTATCCTTTGAAAACTGCCTTGAACCTTCAGCAGCACAAGAGCCTACTTACTCATCGGGGCACGTGCAGGCAGCGGGAGTCCTTTGGAAATTGTCTGGTGAGCTCTTACAGGTTTGCTCCCTAAATTTACCTCCACAGGCCCCTGTCAGAATGACCATAGGAAGGTATCTTTTCTGTTTGACGTGTGCTGCATTTAGATAGGAAGGTATCTTTTCTGTTTGACGTGTGGTGCTGCATTTAGTTTTATTTGTTTGTTTGTTTTTAATTTTAAAGTGTGTCCATGTCTTCTCTATCTTGGTTTTCTGTGACTGTGTATTTTAAAGGAAGCGTTTATTCAGTCTCAGGATTTGTCCTCTGTGACATAGACCCCTCTGGGGCATTTACTGAAGAAATGTCTTAATCCATTTGAACATACCCTCACAGTTTCTGTCAAACTTGATGTGTTAATAATAGGAATTGGAGAAGGTGACCAGATCACTAATTGAAATGGAGATGCATAATTGGCCTCTATTTATATAGATGATCCTTCCTAAAAGAACTCTTCATGTAGAGTTGTGATTTTTTCATTAGCAGGAGCAGTCAAAAAAAGTAGTACTAGATAACACCCGTTATTAAAAGTCCTTCCCAGTGTGTGCAGCTGATGGAGCAGCCAGGTCCCATTTGCAATCACCTTGTTAATGGCTTTGTGACACAGCAAAATAACTGTTTCCTCTGAGGCTATAAATTGGAATTATCCACGTGCTGTGCCTGGGGACTCTGGGTGAAGCATAAGGGCAGCTGCTGTCTGTGAAGCAGCTGGGAGTAGAGGCTGCTCTCCAGGACTCGGTGAGTGAGACCCCGAGATGTTTGAGGTTTGGTGCTCAGAAAGGTTGCACACCGGGGCTTCCTTCTAACATACCTAAGGAGCTCACAGAATTAAATATCTTACTGACCTAAAGTTATTTTTTAAATTCTATATCTCACTGGAAACTGGAATGAAACATCTTTCTGTTAGAGCTGTTTGAGCTGCTTCAGATTCCAGATGAATCATTGCTCCTGAAAACCAAAAAATGCTTGCTTTATTTTTTTAATAGACGACTGCTTTTCCCTTCGAACATTCTTTCCTAGCAAATGCACTTCTAAATTACAGCTTGCCTCTCTTTGAGAGGACTACTGTTGGCTGTGCAGTACGTGGCAGGCTGTATAAAAGGGGGCTCCTTGCCAGCAGTACGAGCAGCAGCACCAAGCTGTGCTGTGTGCGGTACCAGAATAAACTCAGCCACTCTCACACTGCTTTTAAAGAAACTGGGGGATTTTTTTTTCACCTCTCTCCTCCCAACAGCCAGTCGGAGCCTGTAGCATATGAGGTTAAAGTTTCCACTTCAGAAATACCAGTCTGTGCTTTTATTCATTCCTGGTTGTGTCTCTGCTAGTACTTTTTACCTTTTAGAAAGTTTTTAAACGTAAATGCCAGTAATTTGAGTGATGGGTGAGTGCTACAAAAGCAGTGTTGCAGCTCTGGTGTGGCTGAGCCTCAGGACAAAGCCTTTGTGTGTCTGGTACGAGACCAACTAGTGCAGTTGGGGGAGATGAAGCTTTTTGGGCACAGAAACCCCCTTGTATGTCACAGAGCTCTGGACAGTTGTTTGGTGGTGGTTTTTTTTTTTCCTAATACACTGCTGAGTCTAAAATTATTTCTGCATTTAAGTATTGTGCTATTAAATAATCTCTGATATGATACCTGATGCAGAATCGTAAGAGGGAGGAGCAATGTAATGAATACAGTAGTTGTTAAAAGATCTTGGTGTGAGGAAGGAAAAAAGCAACCCCCCAGCATGAATTCAGCACGCTAATGAAATTCTTTCAATTTCTAGAGCATATTAGCTTAATTCATGGGTTTCTTTTTCCAAAGCCAAGTGGGACACCAAAATGCCGTGCCCTATTTCAGTCAGGGAATTTGGGGTTTTGGTGTGGTAGTTACTAAGGAAATATCAAATCCTCCTGTAAATAAATTGACCCACATCTTTAACTGCCACGCTTCTGACTTCCCAGAAATAAGTGTGTCCTTTCTTGTTTGGAAGTTTTCTGCCTGTGACAGACCCATAGGTGTCAGCTGGTCAAAAATACGACCAAACGCTGTTCAGGCAAGTTAACTTGTCAGATGAACAACTTAATTTAACAAATGTACATTGAAGAATAGAGCTGTGTACATCTACTGAATCGTGCTGAACCTTGGACTATGCGTATATTAAAAGTCTGAGCTCAACATAAGGCTGCTAATTCTGCATCACACACACCACTGGCAAGGGAATATTTTGTGTGTGTGTGATAGACAAGAGCAGGGGAAAAAAGATGACTTTGTGTGCAGGAAAACCAGCTATAAATGGTTTTGAACTAGGCACACGTTTACTTTGATGGCATCAAAGGAGCAGGGCTGAGAGTGGCAATGAAGGAGGCCCACGTAGGACAGATGGCTATATTCTGTGATGGCCACCAGACAGAGCCTGCAGCAGCAGAAGCTCTCCCTCTGCATCCTAAATGCCCAGAGACAGAGACCTGCTGATGCTGGGCAGGGTTCTGCGGGCCCTCCTGAGCTTTGTGCCCTCCTGGAAGCAGATCTGGTGATGCTGACAGGGTTAAACCACGCTGTGGCTCCTCACATGAAACTGTGGAGCGCTAGATGCTTTGCTCAGCAGCCAGCAGACAGGCTGGCACTGGCAGTGTGGTTTCAGGTCCCCGTTTCCTCCACCTTTCATAGACTTTCTTTGTGTCCTTAGGCAATTAATTTTATTTCTAAAATATATATAGTACTTTCCCTCCATGAAAGGATGTAGTATTCTCCCTGTTGAAGGCATTCATTGCAGTTCTAAATAACCAATATAGGAAGAATGCTTTTTTCCCCCCCTAAAAGCCTTTATGGATAGACTGGACAGAGGTAACCCTCCATGAAAGGATGTAGTATTCTCCCTGTTGAAGGCATTCATTGCAGTTCTAAATAACCAATATAGGAAGAATGCTTTTTTTCCCCCTAAAAGCCTTTATGGGTAGACTGGACAGAGTTGCTAGAGCTTGCACTTTGAGCTGATGGCTCTGCTGGGGCTTTTCTTGTGTATTAAGTGTGAGGGTAGGATTGCTTGTGACTGTTGTTTGTTCAACATGGCTGCGGAGCATGTGGCTGCATAACTGCTTTATTTTCTTTTTTTGGGGGGGGAAATTCTTCATATAAGTAGTCTGCATTCTCCTACTGCCTGAAATCAAAGAAGGTTGCATTGTAACACTTCTTTATACTAACAGTGTTCAGATGTGGGTGAATCTTTGTATGTGTTTGTGCAAGTCTGTCTGGAGAAAGCTTATTTCTTTTATCTATAGTTCACTCGTCATTTACAAACAAATGCTCATAGAGATTCTGTAACCTGTGTCAGTGCCTCGTGTCACCTGCTTTATTTTCTTTTTTTGGGGGGGGAAATTCTTCATATAAGTAGTCTGCATTCTCCTACTGCCTGAAATCAAAGAAGGTTGCATTGTAACACTTCTTTATACTAACAGTGTTCAGATGTGGGTGAATCTTTGTATGTGTTTGTGCAAGTCTGTCTGGAGAAAGCTTATTTCTTTTATCTATAGTTCACTCATCATTTACAAACAAATGCTCATAGAGATTCTGTAACCTGTGTCAGTGCCTTATGTCACGTGTCATGCTACTGTTCCTCCCATGCAAAGTGTTTTGGTGTTTTTTTCTAAATACATTTTTTTTTTTAAATTAAAGAAAACAACCTTCATTTAGTGTAAGTGTGAAAGTTCATTTGAGTAGCAATGCTAAGATGTACTGGCCAGCCAGGCTCTGGGCACAGGTATTTCTGTCCAACACCCTTGTAAAAGCAGCAGGAACCACCGATGAGCCCAAAAGGCTGAGCCAGATGCTAGAAAAAAAGGTAGAACCAGCTGTCTTCATTTTCCTGCAAAATAAGGAGAAACATGGGGCCCAAATCATCAATATTATCCTCTATATTAGTGACTAGCAGGGGGCTGTGAGGGTAACTAGAGAAGAGGACTGGGGGGGCAGTGAGAGGGAAAAGAGGAGCAGTCAAATGAAGGGCATTGGCTGGAAAGGGATGAGAAAGCAACGAGAGAAAAAAGCATCATGTGAGCAGATGAGTGGTTTAAAACAGAAAAAAAGAAAACAGATGAAATTAATATTTTTATATTAATGGGGTATGGAAGCAGCCAGCAGCTTTCAAGAATGAGCAACCACTTAGAGTAGAAAATGCTCCACTGGGTGCGGATGAAGGCAGCGATTCGTGTGTATCTCTACCTCTTCATACCTTTCTCTGCTAATTAGTTTGCCAGTTAGTTTAAATGTGGTATTTTTAACTGAAAAGTTCTAATTTGCAGTAGTAGGCAGACATTTTGCAGATGCCTTTGGAACTGTGAGGCTGACCTTCCACATCTGTATTTTAAAAATTTGCTTTAAAAAATATGATTGGGTTGTTTTGGTTGTTTTTTTTTCCCCCTTAAAAAATCAATGTGTTCCTGAAATATGTGCTAAATACCGAATTCTTAATAGGCCATTCTGGTCGGAACAGTTGAACAGGGAAAATGGTAAAGAGTTGTATGCAATATTTAATTGTTTTCATAATGATTTTTAGTCCCACAGCACAGGTAAGTAACGTGAAAGGACAGATCACAGAGCGCTCGCCTGTAAGTACCTGGCGGGGAGGAGCTGAGTTACAATCACACAGACTCTGTGTATGTTAAATAAAGTAACTCACCTGTTCCTCTCCTGAGTGCTGCTTCAAAACGCATCAAATGTGGAGTCTCAGGTAGCTGTTTGGAATGGGTAAGAGCAAAACTGGGTTTGTGCCTGTTTTAAAAAACAGCTTGAAGCAGATTTCACTGTTTGGAAGGTTTTCTTCAGTCACTTGGTAGTCTAGTAGGGGAATGAAGGCCCTTAGCTTTAGAGCTTCCTTCAACGAGTGTTGGAAGTGTTCTTTCTACAAAATATGTTTATTAAATGCAGGCTTTCATAATGCCCTGGAAACATTCCTGATCATCCTACCAAATTTTTGAAAAGTATGAAAAAAATCTCAAAGTAATTGCAAATGTTGCATTTGTACTGCTTACTGCCTGTTACTGCCATATTTTATTAATTATCTTCCCCCCCCACGTAGCGCGTGGTTGTCTGGATACGAAAGCCCCGTGGTGTCTCGCATTAACACGAGGATACAGGACCTGACAGGACTTGATGTCTCCACAGCAGAGGAGCTGCAGGTAAACTCTTAGCACAAGGCTGATGCTGAGTGTCTGTTGGCATTTCGTGGTGGGTGGCTTTGTGTGCAGCACCCTGCTCACTCAGGTGAGGAGCCACAAGAGCTGGTTCAGCCCAGGGACAGCTAATTTGATGGCTGATTTGATTCCAGCCCAGGGGAAGAATAAGTGGGGTTTTTTCTACAGGAAGGAAAGGACACGGTTGTCTTTGCAGAGTAGCACTTAATTCAGTGTGAAATGGCTTTCTGTTGCCGGAGAGAAACAGCAATAACTGAAACTCTTCATGTTTGTTGAAGTGGATGTAGAATTCCTTTTTGTTTATACTCATAAAACTGAGTTTCATTGCTGCAGAGTCAGATTTTGCCGCTGTGGCGATAATAAGAAGTTTAGCTTGACTGATACCTGGGCAAAGGGTGAGAGAATGGGTGTTCAAAAAGTAGATTTTCCATCCCATCCTTGGTCCTAGGAGGCCAACAGTGTGTCTGGTGTCTCTGTAACGTGGGAGAGACTGACTGTACACATAACTTGAGTAAATTTTATTTTTGAAGTGCTTACTTCTATTTATTTGCTTGAGGCTTTTAAATGAACAGTTGCTTCACTGATTCTGAGACAGCATTATTAATACATAGAAAGTGGTTCCTGAAAGCTGTTGTGCCACTGTGCTACTCCATCAAGACTCCTGATTATAAAACGCCCAAGCATCTGGTTGAAAATTGAGAGATTTTCACACAGAAGAGATAAACAATAATAATAAAAAAATCAATCAGGAGAAAGGACAGTAAATCCTCTTTATTGACACAGAGATCAAAAAGGGATTTAAGCTTGAATGATGTGAAAGCACCATGACCTATTTTGAAGAGAATATAACCTGTAAAGATTATGTAGAAGAAAAATCGTTTTCCACCCTGGGGAAGTACTGGATTCCTTACCTGGAGTAACTGCATCTTGCAGTGCCTGTCTTGGATGTGCTGCTGCTCCTTGTAGCTCCTTGAGGCCTGTGGCTGTCCAGGAGGACCTGTTTCAAAAGTGTCATGGTTGGGTTCTACGATGGGAGAGTCATTAGATCAGACAGTAGCAGCCTCTCAGGAATGGGAGAATGTCTTTACCCCTTCAGCTGGGGGTGGACAGAAGAGCTTTCAAGGAAAGCAGACCCTGGGGAAGGGAGGCCTTGGTTGTGCCTTCCAGTCGAACTGCAAAGGCAGACTGAAGGGCTGAGGTCCTGAAGCCTGGAGTCAGGTTCTGGCTCTGTGCTGATGGGGAGTCTGGGTGAAGGCAGCTCCCTGTGAATAAATCCAGAGAGCTTTGCTGCATACGTACAGCTTACCGGGCAGAGACTTGCAGTCTCCTGTGGCTTGATTATAAAACTTCATCTGTCAAAAGGCTGTAGATGAGAGTCGTATTCTTGTCTGGATAAAATACTGCTTTACTAGATACTGTGCTTCTCCTTTCACTGTAGGTAGCCAACTACGGAGTAGGAGGCCAGTATGAGCCTCATTTTGATTTTGGAAGGGTAAGTCCTGTTTTCCGTCTCCACCTCTTTCTTCTTCACAAGCGCTGTGTTTCTCTTTTTCAGGTGGCAAATTATGGAGTGGGAGGACAGTATGAACCCCACTTTGACTTTGCACGGGCAAGTAAAGAGATGGAGGAGAGATAGTCACCTGGTGAAGCCTGGGCCTCTTGGCTGTAGCACAATTTTTATTATTTAATGTGTCTTAAATTTTGTAGCTCTTCAACTTTTCTAATCCGTGTTAGTGGAGAAAGCCCTTTAAACCACCAGCTGAACTGATAAACATTTTAGGCATTACAGAGCAACGAGGTTTTTCTTCAAAAATAGATTTAAAAAAGAATTATTCTAAGGAGATGACTGATAGTTCTTAACAGAGCAAAGGGTTTCATTGCCATTCTGAGGAAACAGAATTCTAGTTGGCCAAGGTACGGGCCACATAAAGCTGACATCACAGCTTACCGTGTTGGCCTGTGACACGGAGAGAGAAGATCCTTCCCCAGATCCAAGACGCAGGCATCGTGTGTGCTGTTGAAGAAATTTTGCAAACAGCAGTGCTCTGTTATTGTAGTTTACGTGCTGATGGCTAGCAGACTCCTGAAACTCGAAAAAGTCTCCCAAGGTCCTCTCATCTCACCATCCTTAATTTTTTTAACTTGCTTGAAATTCCCAATGTGTTTCTATTCCAGCTTAAATTGCAGACCGCTGGAAAATAATGCCACTGGATTCAGTTGGTTATTTATTGGGCATACTTACGTGTGATTTAACACCTTCAGATTAACCTTACGCTGTGAATCCAAGCCACCAACTATTAATCAGAATCTCTGCTCTGTAAGCACATGCTCAAAAGCATTGCAAATGATTAACAGGTTTTGTTTGGATAATGCATGGGTTAATCTCTGGAGTTGATGATTGCCAGAACAGGGGTCACACGGGGTGGGTTCTAGAAGTAAGACTAGAGGTGTGTGACCAATGTTGGTGTCCTAACTCATCAAAATGGGGTTTTGTTCTAAGTGATAAAACCCTCTTAGTTAGTGAATGGCTCCCTGGGCTAGTCCATGAGCCCGTTACCAGCTCCTGCTCTGCCCAGGCCCTCTGGGCTTCTTCCCTCCTTCCCAGCTGCAATGAAAGAGCCATGGCAAGGAGCTGGAGCGTGAGGAAGAGGAGTCCTCCCCTTCCTCCCCAGTGCTGGGCTGGGGGTGTCACAGCCACACGGCGGGGACGTGCCTCGCTTCTGCTGGAAGCGTTGGGAATGGCTGCCACAGCTGCCTGCAGCTGGATCCCACTGCCAAATTAATCACTCCTTGGCTCCTCAGTGGCACTCCCAGATGCTGTGTGCCAGCGAGGAGTGCAGAGGGAGGAAGGCCAGCTTGGTCGTGCAGCAGCTTGCCCCGCACGGCAAGCTGTGGCTGTAAAAGCTGGAGCAGGAGAGGGGGTGAGGGCCAAAAAGAGGAGCCACCCCAAGGAAGCAGGGCTGGCAGTGCCCTCAGGGCACGCTCAGAGCCACCCCTGCCACAGTGTGGTTCTTGGTGACACCAGGACTAAAGAGCTGCCCTTGCTGTAGCTCATCTTGGCCAAGGACAAGAGGAGATGATAAGCGAGTGTAATTAAATAATTAAGTTTGTGGCTGTGAAGAGGATTTGTATACTCATTTTCAGACAGTACAGTTGTTCTGGCCCATTAGGAACTTGGGCTTATGCCTTCCCTGTTCTACAGAATTTTAAGATGCCTGATTTATTTAAATGAATAGATACACACATCCTGCATCCTCCCCTCCTTCCAAATAGAGGGATTGAATTAATTTTTCTGCATGAGTTTGTCTGCTGCTGGCTCTGCAGCTGTATCTCATTGGCTTCTCTCAATAATCAAAATGAAATGCTTACTAAATCTGCTTGTTTTTATTCACAGAAAGATGAGCCAGATGCTTTTAAGGAATTGGGAACAGGCAACAGAATTGCTACTTGGTTGTTTTATGTAAGTGATATATTTCTGTCATGTGCTAGTGCCAAAAATATCTATCACTGCATATTCTATACCGTTGAATGATTCCATTATGGTTTTTTACTGACGAGACTTGCAAATGAAGGCAGCCACCAACCTAGCAGTGATACATGGGGGTATTCTATACCGTTGAATGATTCCATTATGGGTTTTTACTGACGAGACTTGCAAAGGAAGGCAGCCACCAACCTAGCAGTAATACATGGGATATCTTCTTACCCATAACTAATGGCTCTTCCATAGGTTCTTAGGGAGGGTTTTTTCCTCAAAGGTGAGCATCAGCTTAAATTATCTGACTGTCCATGTCTATATCTGCATCACTATGTACAGTGTGCTCACTGCCTAAACCTGTACCCATAACTAATGGCTCTTCCATAGGTTCTTAGGGAGGGTTTTTTCCTCAAAGGTGAGCATCAGCTTAAATTATCTGACTGTCCATGTCTATATCTGCATCACTATGTACAGTGTGCTCACTGCCTAAACCTGTGGGTGTGTAACACTCAGGGACAAGGCTGCCTGGTGCATTTTGAACAAAAGGGGTGGGTTTCACCCTTATTGAAGGCCGTTAATCATGCAGCCCTTTCTCACTAATTGGGAGGTAGAAATGAAGTTGTTCAATAACCTTATTTTATTTTGCTAAAAACGTGGCAGTGGGAAGGTACTGGCTTTGAACTTCTCTGTGCCTTTCCCCCGTTTCAGATGAGCGATGTGTCAGCAGGGGGCGCTACTGTCTTTCCTGAAGTAGGAGCTAGTGTTTGGCCTAAAAAGGTAAGCAGGGCTTTTATCCCACTGACTCAAAAACATAACACACCTATAAATGCTTAAAAAGAAGCTTTAAAATGAATTTATATCAAGAAGAATAGAGCACAGAGGTACTTACAATTAAGTGAAGCGACCAGATCAGTACTGGTGATCCCAAGGGCCTCTGATGTCCCGCGTGTTAAAGTGTAGGTACATTTTGGAGTTAACTGCTTCTAACACATAGACTTTGGAAAACAGTACAATACTTACAACACATTGTGAAAATGCTTAAATCTGTGAGCGGGTTTAGTCTTGAGGTGTCTATAGGGAATTTTCCCTGAAATCGTGTGTTCCTGTTAAGTTTTTTTTTTCCTCAGAAAGATTACAAATCTTTGCTTTATTTTTAGTAAATTATCTTGCTGTCTAAAACTGGTCAGAGTTGAATGAAACTGGCTTCGGGCTTAAAAAAAAAAAACTATTACAAATCTTTGCTTTGTTTAGTAAATTATCTTGCTGTCTAAAACTGGTCAGAGTTGAATGAAACTGGCTTCAGGCTTAAGAAAAAAATAACAGCCAAACATCCATAGACACAGAATGAGTCAAAGGAGACTCACTCCTTAAGAAAGTGAATGTTAGAATATGAAAAAGATCCCTTAATTTAAAAGGAATGTCTGAAATACAAATACACATACCTTTCCCTTATCATTAAGTTATTTGGTGTGAGAGCATGTTTTGCACAGAGCACAATGCTGAGGGTTTCCACTGCCATTTCCAGGGAACAGCTGTGTTCTGGTACAACCTCTTCCCCAGTGGAGAAGGCGATTACAGCACGCGGCACGCGGCCTGCCCAGTACTAGTGGGAAACAAATGGGGTAAGTGCCCTCACGTTGCTCTCACTGCCTGGGGGGTTGTCTTGGCTTTCCTTTGCCTCTGGCCCTCACAGTGGGAGAAGCAGCAGCCAGAAATAAGGTCCCTTATAAAGAAATCTACTTCATATCTACATCTGCTCCATATCTCTCTATATATCACCTTTGCCTCTGGCCCTCACAGTGGGAGAAGAAGCAGCCAGAAATAAGGTCCTTTATAAAGAAGTCTACCTCATATCTACATCTGCTTCATATCTCTCTCTATATCAGAGGTCGGTCTCTTCTCCCAAGGTCCAGGTGATGGGACAAGAGGAAATGGCCTCAAGTTGCTCCAGGGGAGGTTCAGATTGGAGAGTAGGAAACATGTTGACAGGGAAAGGGTTCTGAAGCCTTGGAATGGGCTGCCCAGGGAAAGGGTTGAGGCCCCATCCCTGGAGGGATTGAAAAGCCGGGTTGACCTAGAGCTTAGAGACATGGTTTAGTGATGGTTTTTATCCGAGTGAGGTTGATGGTTGGACTAGATAATCTGAAAGGTCCCTTCCAACCTGGACAATTCTATTATTATATATAATAGTAATATAATAGCATATTTTATAATGTATCTAAAACTCATGTAATACTATATCTACTTGAATAATCTTTCATAGTATTGCAGCTATTGGGAGGGGTTTTTTCCTCCTTTTGGGTTTATTAGAGCAACTTCACATTTGTGTGTGTGTAGGAAAATACTTCAGAAATTTAAGATAATCCTGTGCTTAGCTTTCAGCTGACCAAGGGCCTGTACATAGCTTAAATATGAGCAGGAGCTAACGAGGTGCAGTGACCAGCTACCTTTCTGTCTTTGCAGTATCCAATAAATGGCTCCACGAGCGGGGACAGGAATTCCGAAGGCCGTGCACTTTATCAGAGTTGGAATGATGCAGACGACTCCTTTGTCTCTCTGTATTCAGTTTGTGTAAAATGCACACATCTCCTACAGTTTACAATTGACTAACACTCCACTACAGGTTCAGTCTTCAACTACACCGGTGTTTCATCTGTGGACAAAACAAACATGCTTTTAGTTCCCTCTAAAATATCCCCTTACGGTTTTATGAACAGAATATATTGATTTTTAAGGTGTTACAGGAAAAAAAAAAAAAAAAGGACAACATACAAATCAGGGCCACAACGATGATTGTGTGTGGTGTTCCCTTCACCGTCGCCCCTTGGATCAGCACGGACAGCCAGGGATTGTTCTCCTCACAACTGTTGGTCTGCAAAGGGCGGGATGATTTAATGGGAGGGCTCCCTTCTAAGGAAGGCTGAATTAAACCAGTTCATCCTCAATTTCCAGACATTCGACTCCTTGCTTTTCTAGAGTGCCTGACCACTACTGTTGAGAGCTGTGGGCATGGTTGGTGTTTCTCTGGGGAACAGGTTATCATCAGGTTTTAGCCTGTTTTTTTCCACTTCCACAAAAGCCCCAATTTTTAAACTGTCTTCTTCTCGGCCTCTGTGGTGGATGTGGCTCTTTACCTTGCAAATGTGAGCCAGCAGTTCCATGGTCCTGGATGAACAGCTACCAGTTCTGTGTAGCTGAGATGCTTCAGCAGCATTGTGTCACACACCTGCCTGCATCAGAGCAGCCTGACAACAGTTGCAGCCTGGCTTCCCTCCTTTTTTTTTTTCTGTTTTCTCTTTAATGTTTGTCCACATAAACAAATGCTGCTTTTATTCCATCTTAGTAGTCAACTCTTACATCTGTTCCTTGGGCAGTGGGGATAGGAATGTTACCTCTTCATTAATCACAGTTCATTGTGCCTTAGGATGCTGGAATTTCAAATTGGTTATGAGACTTCAGGTGATGAGGTGACACATAGTCCTCACAGAACGCTCTCCACCATCATGGTCCCAGTTCTTAAGGCCTTGTGAGAAATGGATGGCCTGTTCATAATCCTAAATCTTCTTTGGATGCTTGTTATTTTGCAGTTATTTTTTCTGCCCTGGCTGCTGAATGCAGCCCGCAGCAGTGACGTGCCTTTAGTCCCAGAGTGACTGTGGGCAGGTGCCTGCTCTGGCTGGTTTGGTGTTGCTCACCTCACAGAGCTGCCTCCAGCTCTCTCTGGGCAGGTCCCAAGGCTCTGGTGCTGCTCTTCCCACCACCCAGGGCTGGAGCTGTTCTGATTTACACCACCCACACAATAAAAATTGTCCCCAAAGTCAGTGGTGCCCTCACTGGAAGAACTCACTCCCGGTGACCTTGGTTTGTGACGAGTCATCCTTACCCTGAGATGAAGTTGAATTCCCTGAGGGAGTTGAGGCTGTTGAAGTTTTGTTCTGCTCTTCAGATTCTTGTGAGAGGAATAATGGCCATCCCCCACCCCCCGTCCCCCTAAGCAGGGTGGGGAGAGGCTGCAGGGGGTTCGCTTCCCTACGGCGTCGCTCTTCAACAGCAGGATTTTTAACAAAATGTCTAAATATTCCACTAGCAGGAGGACAGGAATCAGTGAACTGCACTAGACTCTACCTGAACAGTCTGATGATGTAGGGGGTCAAGCCTGAAATCTTTACCAAGGCAAAAATTCCAATATTTCAGTTAATTGGATTTCCTGCCTCTCTAAAATCTTGAAAATTGAGCCAAGAGGCAGATGAGACCAACTGTTTACACGTTAGAAATACCTCTTGATTACTAAGAATGCGGTTTAAGGTACTATAGTTTGAAAAACTGCATACTTTCAGAAGACACTTTAAAATCTTTGCTGGAAAATGCTTTGTTAAATTTCCCCTGAGCCTGTTAGTGATGGGACACACAGAACTACTTATCCTTAGCCCTGCACCTCCTTGCATTCTGCCTGTGCTTTTGGCAGATGTGAAACAAATTCCATCCAACACGTAAGAAAACAAATAAAAAGAAAAATCAGAAATAGTGCCACCTCATGTCTGTACTGCTCATGTGTTCAAAATGGCCAGTACAGTAGAGCACTGTACTGCTCATGTGTTCAAAATGGCCAGTAGAGCAGTATCTGACATAAGCCATTTCTTTGGTGAATCTATTTATCAGAGCATATTTTTGATCACTAAATTGTAATCATTAAACAAAAAAAGACCCATAACATTTCTACTAACCTGCATTTTTCTCCCTTTTACACAATGTCAGATGTTCATCTCCATTCTA
This sequence comes from Calidris pugnax, assembly GCF_001431845.1. NCBI lineage: Eukaryota > Metazoa > Chordata > Aves > Charadriiformes > Scolopacidae > Calidris > Calidris pugnax. Next base: position 10,228,344 of record NW_015090828.1, on the reverse strand, counting down.
CCCGTAGTTTTCTCTTTCCCCTTCTTTTTGACTTTCTTAAGCTCCAAAAAAAAAAGGTAACCATGGCTGCAGGTACGTCCTGCCACTTTCCTGCAAGTAAAAGAATAGAGTGAACAGTGAGGTGGTACAAGTCTCACCTGGGGGTATTAATTTTCTTTCAGTAGCTCTGAGGCATCTATAAAGGCTTTTAGAAAAGCCAGTCCCACATAGTTCACAAGCACAAAATGAAAACAATGTATTGCCACCATGAACATATAGAAAATGGCTATTGTAGGAAAGCTGGGTTTTTTTCCACAGTGAGCAGAGGAGTTACCTGACACATTAAAATAATTAAAAGCTAAAAATTGTAGAGTTTATGTAAGGTGAAAGAGAAATACTGAATAAAGTGTCAACGACTGCTTCAGGTGCTGCTGTAGTGGAAGAAAACACCATGGTCTCTTACATGCTGAAGAGAAGAAGGTTTGAAGCAATGAGAAATCACAGCTGTGTTATATTTACCAGTGGGGTTTTTCCCCATCCTTGTTTGACCAACACCAAAAGGTGAAGGAGAAGCTTGAAAGAAGTTGTGGGATGTCAGGGGAAGTTTGCTGAACAGTTACCTCCCTCACCTCCCATCAGCTACTCCAGTGTTCAGTAGCCTTCTAAGAACAGTCTCAGAGAGGTGTTGCTTGGGGAGTAAAAGTATTCCAGTGCGTGACTTTTTAAAGCGGTGAGCTACTCAATGACTCGCAGTTCTTCTGGCAAGAAAAGGAGTTTCTCTTTTGACAGTGGAAAATTTAACTTTGTTTAAATAAAATAAAAAAAAAAAATCCCTCAAAACTCCACCTCAGGTCTGCTGAGGCACATCAGACCAAATCACTAGAAGACAAAGGGTAAGCTGATTATTTTTTTTTTTAAACTGCAGACAATCCCTAGTTCCTCTTTCTCCACCGCAGGAGTGTCCGTGCCCCGAACACTAACCCTGTCAGGGATTACAGCAGGTGGGGGTGCTGCTTGTTTTTGCCTTGCCCCTTCATTTCTCAAAGGGCTTTTGGGATCAAGAGCGTGGCTCCTCTGTGAATCTGGTTTTGTATTAAAAGATGATCGAAAACTGTTTGGCTCACGGTGACTGACAAGTGAGAAACTGCCTTACTGTTTAATTTTTTTTGTAATAAAATTTCTAATGTTTAAAAAAAAAAAAGAAAAAAAGAGCTTAAAATAAAATCCACTGCCATTAGCAGTGAAAAATCCTCCACCTCAAACTCTCCTCGTATATGGCTGTTGTAAATTCGATCGCACAGATTTTTATCACCATATGTGCTTCCTGGAAACAGCTCATTTGTTTCACTTCATCATCTGTGCGGGCAGGTGCAGAAGATGCTCATACCCACAAATTTCTGTTAAATAGGTTCTCAGACCCAAACTTTGTGTCTCGGTCAGGAACACACAGCAACTAATGGACAGCAGGTAATGCTGGGCTGGAAGCGTGATGTATGGAAAAATTCCCAAAAAGGCACTGACCTGCTGGGAGGGAGGAGCCTGGCCCAGCCCCTTTGGCTCCTTCATGCATCGGTTGGTGGCAGAAGCTGGTATGGGGTTTAAGAGTGATGTGGGAACCGCACGAGCTCCTTTTGAAACTCAAACCAGGCGCAGCAAAGGGTCGGCTGCTGAGAGACCCTTTTCCAGGGATGACAAACACTTCAATTTCCTGAAGCCAAGAGGCCAAAACAACCAGTTATTCTGAATGGTTCTAGGGAGGGGAAGCAAGATGAGCCTATCCCGTGGCGCTGTCCCAGAGGGACAGAGGGACAGAGAGTGCACTTACATGGAGGAGAGTCAGGCTGATTTCTTCCATGACCAAGGCCTCTGCAGTTCATACCCCACAGCTGTTCCTGGGCCTTTCAGACCAGTGGAGCTTGTACTTAATTTGTGGCCACCCAGAACCTGCAAAACAGCATAGAAAAGGCTCGTGAGAAGCCTTGATCCGTTCGCCTGTGCACAGAGCCCTGCATTTGGCACCCACAGGGTAGGAAAACAGGCTAAAGAGTACCAGCACTTTTTTTTACTATTTTGGAACTGTGAATTGATGCCATCCCCAGCTGCCCCGGGCACGCTGCTGAACTGCTGCCCTGCCCCTCTCAGCAATGCCAGGAGAACACCAGCAGCTGGGTGGCACTCTCAGAGGACAGGGCTTGCTCCAAACCTCTGGGTTTTTTGAAGATGTTTGTGGGTTCCAGCCACCAGGCGGGGGAGGCTCCTGTGGTCAGCCTGGCCACAGGGCTGGCACAGGGGCTTCAGCAGAGAAGGGTGAGATGCAGCCCAGGGCTTTCCTCTCCGAGACAACGGAGGGGCTGCCCTGCCTTCTGCAAGTGGCCAGAGGCACCTGCCCAGGATTTGGGGAGAGCCTAGGAGGGCTGTGTCCCCTCCTGTGAAGGAAGGGGAGGACTGTGGTTTAACCTGGTTTGTGCACTTGTGGCTCCCCACCACCCTACCTGGGTATCTGGAGCTCTTCCAGCACAGCAGCACCTACACCACAACCACAGGGGCTCATGACCACGTGAGGAACCTCGCCCGGGTACCAGGAACCTCAGCAGGGAAGGGTCAGGGAGAGGGAAAATGGCCTGGGAGTCACTGCAGGGTGGGGTGAGAAAGGAAAGGGAGTGACAGCATCAGCAGATGGATGGGGGAAGGCAGCACAAGGCTGACCTGAGCTGTCCAGGGACTTCTGGAGGGACTGGACCAGACCACAAACTCCAGCGTAGCACCCCCCCCAAGGGGAAAATGGCCTGGGAGTCACTGCAGGGCGGGGTGAGATGAAGGGAAAGGAAAGGGAGTGACAGCATCAGCAGATGGATGGGGGAAGGCAGCACAAGGCTGACCTGAGCTGTCCAGGGACTTCTGGAGGGACTGGACCAGACCACAAACTCCAGCGTAGCACCCCCCCCAAGGGAGAAGGTCTTTAACCACCCACCCATCCTCTTCCAGCTGCTGGACTCTGACCTGCCTCTGTGAGGGACTCAGTGTTTCATCATCCAGCTCCGTTTCTCCTTCCGATAATCAGTGACTCATCTGGCTCCCAAAGCCAGGCTTTTACCCAGGCACAGATCACCCACCACCCTTAACCACAAGCTGCCCGTGCCACTCTTGGGGCCCTGCTTCAACACCGACCAGCATCCCATCCAGCCAGACAACACTGATAGAGTTCAGTCCCTCCCTCTGCCCCCACAGCGCGAAGGGCAGGCTCCTGGCACAACACACGACCACACGGCTCTGCCCACAACGGGGTGCTCCGAAAAAGAAACGCACAAAAAAGAGTTGGACCAGCCCCTGCGCCTCCCTCCCAGCCACACGAGGGTCAGCGTTTGCTTTGGCAGGGCCAAAACCCCAGAGGGTTTCCAACTCCATCCAGGATGGGGTTCCCTGCCACCAGTGTGGGGTGACACGGGCACATCAGTTTGGGGGACGGGTGTCTGCCCCACACAGCCCCAGCCAGCTCTACCTCCTGTCTGACGGGAGCTCGCTGCCAACAGTCTGATAGTGTCATTAGGAGCGAGTGACTCACCACAGCCCGAGGGCTGCTCTATATTTAAGCATTACCCAGTCAGAAATGAATGCAGGGAGTCAGGAGCTGCTTATCCTGAGGTCAAGACGAGGTTCAGAAACCAACTGTCAGAGTTCACCATCGCGGCCAACAACATCTGTAATCTCTAAAATCTTTAGAGAGAGACAAGTTGGCATAGGGAGGGGGTGTTTGCAACCGCAGTGGGTCAAAGCAAGGTCAGACCAACCTGCAGGTACCCACCACGTGCATCCACGTTGGGAAGTCCTCCCTTCTGCAGCCCTTGAGACTGAGCAGCAATTCCCTGAGGTAACTCGGGGGGGGTGGAGGGGGGGGGAAGTGTTGTGTAGCCGTTGTTAGTTTTACTCAATCCTACATTTTTCCTCCCCTTTAGATCTTGACATTTGGGTGCAATGAACTATTTGCAGCTGGACTGAAAACGCCTGGGGAGACTGGTGTGGGGAGGGGTGGAAGGAAGCAGGAGGAAGGAGGGAGAGTGGCTCATCCCTGGGGCAGGGCAAAGGGGCTGCCACGTTTGGGGAAAGCTGTCGGGCTGCTTTTTTATTCACAAACTTTTGCTTTGGGACAACAAGTGACGAACCAGCAGGAAAGTTTCCCACTTCCTTTTTTTTAGCCAGGCTCTGCACTTTGCCAGCTGCTCCCCTCCTGCCCTGCTCAGCTTTCCTAACGAATTCCGATTGATTTTGCAAACAGCCCGGGCTCCGTGTTCCGGCCAAAGCCACCCCCTCCAGGCAGGGACAGCTCATGCAACACTCCCTGTGGGTTGCATCCCCTGCAAATGTCCCGCTGGCATTTTTTTTTCCTCTCTCTGTTGGGCAGCGCGTGGATCAGCCACCAGGGACTACGGGATGTACAAAGAAATGTTGTGTTCTGGCATTGCCTCCAGAGCAACCCGAAAAGGCTCCACATAAAAGCACAGCACCAAGCACAGCCACCCAGGGGCTCTACACAATGTTCTCAAGCTATTTCTGAAGAGCTGTTTTGCTCTTTTTTACCTTAATTTCTGCCAGGCTGTTCTGAGGGCGGGGAGCACTGGGAGTGCAAACTGGTGTGTCACACAGGGCGGTGGTTCAGCCACCAGAGACACCAACGGCTCCACTCGGTGCAAGACACAGCGTGGGGCTGTTGAACCCCGTTTTCCCTTCACTGGGTCTCCTTGACAACAAATTCCAGTGGCCCGTTTTCACCCACGACTGACAGACCAGTCCCCAGCATGGCCTGGACAACAGGACAGGCCCGAGCTCTCCAGTCCTGCTCTGCAAAGTGCTCTGCTGCAGAGTCTTCACCTCACAAGCGTCCCCATTGCTTCGTGCCAGTGATGACAACCCTGCTCAAGAAAAATTCCAAGGAACAGACCATCTAGTAGCAACCTGGCACCTCTAGCTTAACCCAAAACATCAACCTAATTTCTCCCCAGGCATTACAGTGCTCCACCTCCTTGTCTGCAGCTTGGATGCTGCCAACCTCCCTTCCCAATGCTCTCTGCCCCTCTCCTTGGGTTCACCTTCCGAAAGCCAAAGCTGGTTTGATGTTCCCTTAGGACTTCCTGCACACCTTACGTGTCCCCTCATTCAGTAACGGCCAAGTGAACTCCCATGGGCTGGGACAGTGGTGCCCAGCTCGGGCTATGGTTCAGGGAGGCACCATGCAGGTATCAAGCAGGGCTCTACAACTAAATCATCTCTTGACTGCTGATCTGAGGAAACCTCACACCCCCTTCTGAGGGCCACTCAGCATGAACACAGCCAGTGGCCTGCATCGCACTGCGATGCGACAAGAAGTCAGGAGCTGGGCTCCAGCTCCACACCATTTCACAGGAAAGAGAATAACCAGCTTGTTTGCTCCTCTTCCCCACGTCCCTGACTTACCTGTCTGAGAAACCACGATCTGGCTGCAGTCCTTGCTCCTTATCCCACGTCGGGAGCACGTACCGCGTGGCTGTACGCAGAAAGGTGCAGGCAGGCAGGTTCTGCAGGGCTCTGGCCCTCCAAAAGTAACAATGCAGTCACACTGGATCTCCTGCAAAACAATAAAATGCCAGAATTTGCTCTTGTTTGCCATATATTTGAAAGACCCACCGCCCAGCTCCCCTTCACCCTCTGGAGGGTCTCTGTTTGACAGCCTGGCCACTTCCACGCTCCAACAGGAGTGACTGCTGAAGTTGGCTGTTGGAGCCCACAGAGATCAGCCCATCTACCAGCGGAGCGGCTGTTTGTGAGCAGCAGTGCTGTGCTGGGACACAGCCAAAAAGCTTCCTGAGAGTGGCTGGAGCCTTCCCATGCTGTCTCCCTCCCTTATTCTTCATCAGTGGTTTGTGTCGTCTTTAGCTGTTGGTGCTCATTTGGTTGTTTTCCTTTAATCAGTAAGTTCTTTGAAGCCTCCACCAGTTGTGCAGCCCCCCAGGTCCTGGCAGGCCATCCCACCCCAGAGCCAGGACCTGCAGCTCCCCCCACAAACCCGACTTGGGTTTTGGTGCCAGCCCTTCCTTGTTGTGTGCTACGTGTTTAATTCAGCAACACTGGCTTTACACGAAAGCTGTAACCACCAGCCATCTAACATCAGCCTTCAGGAGTCCCATCAAAGGCACATACTCATCTACATCATTGATCCTATCACTGAAGGGGACACCCAAGGGGTTTCTAAACCCAAACATCAGCCTTCAGGAGTCCCATCAAAGGCAAATACTCATCTACGTCATTGATCCTATCACTGAAGAGGACACCCAAGGGGTTTCTAAACCCAAACTACTCCCAGCTGCTGGATCAACCCCTACAAGGCCCAACAGCACCCTGTAGTCAAAGCAGAGCAGGATGTGGCACAAAGCAGGACACGGACTCTGCCACCCTTCTCTGTCCTGGGTGTGCAGCCATGGGAAGCCACTTCACACGGCAAGTGTGTCAGCTCTGCTGGCCAAGAGGTTCTGCTAGGAGCAATTCCCCATTGCTCCTGATGAGACACCCACCTGGGTGGATGTCTCATCCCACCCCATTACATCCCCATTACATTAGGGACATGAAGATGATCAGAGGGGCTGGAGCACCTCCCCTATGAAGACAGGCTGAGAGAGCTGGGGTTGTTCAGCCTGGAGAAGAGAAGGCTCCAGGGAGACCTTAGAGCCCCTTCCAATATCTGAAGGGGCTACAGGAGAGATGGGGAGGGACTCTTTGTCAGGGAGTGTAGTGACAGGACAAGGGGCAATGGTTTTAAATTGGTAGAGGCGAGATTTAGATATTAGGAAGGAATTCTTTGCTGTGAGGGTGGTGAGACACTGGCCCAGGTTGCCCAGAGAAGCTGCGGCTGCCCCATCCCTAAAGGTCTTCAAGACCATGTTCAATGGGGCTCTGAGCAACCTGGTCTGGTAGGAGGTGTCCATGCCCAGGGCAGGGGGTGGAACTCGATGGTCCTAAGGTCTCTAGGTCCCTTCCAACTCTGACCATTCTATGGTTCTATGATCCCCAGGAAGCCAAGGAAAAGGGTGAGGGGTGCTCCTTAGTCTGCCACTGAACTATTACTCCCCAGCAGTGGAAGTTGTGGACAAGGAGACACTCTCCATCTCCCAGCAGGCAGGAGAAAGAGTGGGGCAGCCCATGTGGTGCCTCCATGGGGCTGGTGGAGGGTCTCCTGTGTGCCACACAGCCCGGGGCAGATGGATCCCCCTCGGCACCCTTCCAACTCTGACCATTCTATGGTTCTATGATCCCCAGGAAGCCAAGGAAAAGGGTGAGGGGTGCTCCTTAGTCTGCCACTGAACTATTACTCCCCAGCAGTGGAAGTTGTGGACAAGGAGACACTCTCCATCTCCCAGCAGGCAGGAGAAAGAGTGGGGCAGCCCATGTGGTGCCTCCATGGGGCTGGTGGAGGGTCTCCTGTGTGCCACACAGCCCGGGGCAGATGGATCCCCCTCGGCACCCTGCGGAGGGTCCCTTTTGGGGAAGCTGAAGCTGTGGCGTGGCGGGGGCCGAGCCCGTTCCAGCGGGATTGCGCAAACCCAAGCCCCGCTGTTTCTCTGCGAGAGGAACTCTGCCCAAATCTCCCCCGTGCACTTTGCCCTCTGATGGTGGTGACCTCATGCCGGCTTCCCTCTGCAGCAGTTTAAAGTCCAGGGGAGAGGGGTGCTCACCTGCCTCCTACGCACAGACAGCAGCTCGCTCCCACTCCTCCCTGCCTGGCCAGGGGCTCCGGGGCCTGGAGCTGGGACGGCAGCATGAGGCTGCTTTTCCAGGCACTGGTTCTGTGCCTCACCCTGGGCTTAGGACAATGCGCTGAGGAAACGAGGCAGGAGAACACCGCTCACCAAGGTGCCCAAGGAGAGTCCTTCTATGCGGACTGGGGCATCGGGACCATCCGGGACAGCTTCGAAACAGTTAACAGCTACTTTGACTCCTTCTTGGAACTGCTTGGGGGTAAAAATGGCGTTTGTCAGTACAGGTGTCGATACGGTAAGCGAACCTCACTCCTGCTGGCTCCTCTCTCTTTGCCCTTTCCTCTCCCTTCCCTCTCGTGTGGAGACTCGCAGCACTCTCCTTCCCCAAGACCACAACCAGCTCCTACCCATGACCCGTCCCCCTGCGCTGCTCGGCACAGAAAAATCACTGCAGAGAGTCAGAACGTCCCTGCTAGTGCCAGCACAGGGACACTGAACCCTCATCTTCCCCTCTCACCAAGAACAGCCTGTTCCTGAGCCACTGGGCTGTGTGCAAGGGACAAGAGGAGAGGACAGAGGTTTTACAGGAAGGGCACAGAGATAATCAGGCTGCCCGGCTGCGTGGACCCTCGGCACTGAAAAATCACTGCAGAGAGTCAGAACGTCCCTGCTAGTGCCAGCACAGGGACACTGAACCCTCATCTTCCCCTCTCACCAAGAACAGCCTGTTCCTGAGCCACTGGGCTGTGTGCAAGGGACAAGAGGAGAGGACAGAGGTTTTACAGGAAGGGCATGGAGATAACCAGCTGCGTGGATCCCTGGAGAGATAGACCATGGCTGGCAGCGAGGCCCTGGAGGGGAGGACGAGCAGCTCCTGCAGACCTGACTCAGAAGGGTTGGTAGTGTCACCAGCAGCCCTAATCTCAGCAACCTTGGAGTGTCATTATTCAGCAGTTGCGAGTTGGCTAATAATGTAGGCTGGAGGAGGGGAGATAACAGGGAGGTACATGAGAGCTGCTGTCACCACAGAGGAACCTTTAGTACCCAAGTCGGAACAAGGCAGCTGCTGCTCACCTTGGATTTTAGAGTGATTTACCAAAAATGAAGAGTCTGGCTTGTCCTGGGGACAGGAGGAAGGAGGTGGCAGCTCAGGGACAGCAGGGCAGGAGGAATAAAGGCAGGGCAGGGACTGGGCACATGGAGGTGCAGGTCTGTGGGGTGCTGGGCAGGGGGAGGCACAGGCAGCACCAGGCATCAGCAGGGTACTGATGCTGAAACAGCCTGTTTGGGAACAGCAAGGAGGTTTCCTACAGACTGTGTCCTCTCCCCAGCCTCCTACAACTGTCCTCACACCAATAACTGTCCTCTGTCACCTCAGCCTGCCCATCCACAACTGCCCACCAGCCCTTTTTCCCCAAGGTTCATCCCACATCCCTAGTGACTGCCCGGGCAAGATGCTCGGGAGCACAGAGGTGATTTCAACCCCTCTCCTTCCCTGAGCACTGTTTTCCACAGACACAGACTCCCTGCTTTGGAGAGATCCCACCGACCCAGTCTGTAGGCATCCCCTTTCTTCCAGAACACGGGATGTGCTCTTCAGCTGTGCAGGGTTGTCTGAAATGCCCACCCCAGGGATGGAGGTGGAGGGAAGCACCTCCCATCCCTCTCAGACCATCAGTGAGGGTGCCAGGAGAAAAAGATGCTGCAGGGCTGGGACCCAAGATCCCTGTCAGGGCAAGAGGGCAGATGGGCCACCCTTAGCCAAAGTGGGACCACAAGGAGAGTTTAAAATTGGCCTTAAAGTTGTTTGGGGGTTTTGTTTGCCATCAGTGAGGGTGCCAGGAGAAAAAGATGCTGCAGGGCTGGGACCCAAGATCCCTGTCAGGGCAAGAGGGCAGATGGGCCACCCTTAGCCAAAGTGGGACCACAAGGAGAGTTTAAAATTGGCCTTAAAGTTGTTTGGGGGTTTTGTTTGTTTTTTAAGTAATGTGTATATGTCTGTGCTCCTGCCAGCTCTGCTCCCCAGGCCCCATGCTAACAGCGAGCAGGAGGGGCAAACAAGGTACCTCAGCCCCACAAACCTGTGGGGAGCCAGGCATCTCAGCGCATCACCTCAGCCCCACAGTGGCCCTGGACCCTCAGGCTGGGGCCCCCCAGCACAGCCCACCCAGTGCTGCCTCTCTGCAGCAGCTCAGGAGAGCCACAACTGCCCCGTGGGGCCCGTTGGTGGCACCACAGGGGTGCAGTGTCTGGAGAAGGAGACCCCCATGCACACCATGGTGTCACCCCAGCACACAGGATGAGGCCATCTGCCCATCAGGCAGCCCGTCCCCAGGGCCACGCTGTGGTAGCCCCAAGCTGTGTGTGACAACCTGCCTTTAGGTCTGTACCATGCTCCAAATTTGGTGCAGAAAGGGACTTGTCCTCCTTAATGCAGGGATTGAAAACCCTCATTGTGGGGATAAATAAGGTGGCTGGTACTGCAGCGTGCCTAAGGCAAGGTTTGGGAAGGATGTTATTCAGAACTTGTTTCAGGAAGTCTCAGGACTCACCAAGTCTTGGAGAAGTCATTGCTCTTGGGCACATCCCGAAGCTGGGGCTGTCCCTGTACTCTTGGGCAGAGTGTCTCCACAGAGCACTGCAAATTCCTGCCTGGGAGCACCCTGCATCCTATTGGAGAGATGCTTCACCTAGAAAGGAAAACAAACATGCACATCATTAGCCCTGTTCTCCTCTGCTGAACAGCTCATTAATCATGGGCTGAAGGAGGAAACTATTGAAACGCTGCCCATGAGCCTCCAAGGGTCTTGCTGAACCCTCCCAGGACCATTTGTCTGTGCTTATCTCCAGCACAGACATTGCAAATTGCAAGTGGAGGGGATGCAGGGACTGTCCTAAACCAGTGAAACCAGGTGTCTCTGCCCAGAAGAATGAACACAAACCATCTTTACCATCTTGCTGCTGAATCAGGGCCTGACTGCTTTTTTTCCCAGGCATGAAGCAAATATTATACCTTCTATGTTCTTTCATTTTAGCCAAGAGACACCGATAATAGCCTATTTCGCCACAATAAAGGTCAGGACTCACCTGTGATTGCCACATCCATCTTCAGCTGAGCACGAAGTGCTTGCCTGTTCTGGCTGTAAGACTCTCCTCCTGATTTTTCAGCAGCTAGTGAGGTCTGAAAACAAACAACTTGATGGATTAGTCCCTTAAATTAGGACATTAGGGCTACACTAACATTTGCTGGTAAACATCTCCTCCTCCTTACAAAATCTCTCCGGGCATCTCACAGGGGTAAACGACCTGAACTGGGAGTAAATCCCTTGATAGCTTCCTTCAGCTGTCTGGCCAAGCAGGACATCAATGTTCTGCTCAGCATTTGTCCCGAGGGACCTAAAATGAGGAGGCACATCCAGGTTTGCACATCCTTCAAAGTCAGGCTCTCCAACACAGCGCTAAAAAGGCTGTGGTGAGTATGGGACACGTCTGCCCAAAGCCTGCTTGCCTGGGGCAGAGAAATAATGATAGACCACTCAAAACAGCAGGAGCCCCAAGACCATCTATTCACCCAGAAATACTTTCATTTCCCCCTGCTGAGCGTACCAGCACTGCGGTGCCTGAGCCCTCCTGCACCGCCAGCAGCTGTTCTAGCCAGCTGGCTGTTTTCCAGTCTCTTGGCACAGCTACAACAGCCTGGAGATATTAAAATGCATCAGGGAAACTCGCTTCCCATCAGAAACACAACTTCGGTTCTCTTCTAAGTCCATGCCAACAAGGCACTGCCCTGAAATACATCTTCTTCTGAAGAAGCAGGCTTCCTCAGCTTCTCCACACCAGCGTGGATCTTCAGCGTGCTGCTGGGCAGGTCTGGCTCTGCTTGTGGCTGTCCCCCCTGGTATCTCTCCCTGCCTGTCCTGCAGCAGATGCACCCCAACAGGCTCCTGGTGAAACATGGCTAGCAAAACAACCCCTGTGACCCACCAAGTCCCATCCCCACCACAGTGCCTACATGAGGAATGAGGATGGGCAAGCAATAAATGACAAGAGCGCTGTGTCGATGCTCATGTGGTGTGAGGAACGCCTGTCATTCCTGCTTTGCTTCTGTCTTCCTGTTAGCTGCAAAACAAGATGTGGGAGAGAGGTTAACTGTGGTGTCTTGGACTTTATCTTGCTGAGAAAGAGTTCACAAAGGTGCACTTTACAAATGATTAAGCTTTGTTTTTCAGAGAGGAGGGGGGCAGGTTTCCTGCAAGGGCTCATCTTGAAGGCACTTCAATGTTTTCTTGATCACCACAATTCTCGAGTGAGATTATTTTTTTCCTCAGGACAACCTTCTAAAATCCTAGAATAGCTGCAACTTCAGCTTAATAGAAGGTTTTCTCTGGAAACTCAGTTATCCCCATATCCCCAGACACTCTCACTCCTGCTCTGACTTGCCACCTTGTCCTATTAATTGACAATATGCTGCAGGAACATAACTTATCACCAGCATTATGAGTCATTAAAACTTGAGCCCATCCTGGAAAATCCACCTTGGATTTTGAACTTTCCTCTGCCACCAACCTCAGTTCAGGAACATCTGAATTCTGAGTCCTGATTCTCACCCCCCTTCCTAAAGAGCAACTGGGCTGTGAATTGCACCAAGACCCGGGTGCAGCCCTTCCTCTCATTATATTGCTTGAGAGCTTTGGGTTAGAGTTTCAAGCCCATATATAGACAGAATTCCTTCTCTCTATAGCATAACCACCAAAACAGTGTAATGTGCCATGTGTCATGAACTCAGAAATTACCTTGTGTCGGCGTTCCTCAATGGACTTGAGTTATATTTTGGTGGGAAGATAATCCTATGATGATGGCATGCTGCCAAACAGCTCTTTGTCTGCTGTTAACTCGGCTCTACCTGCTCCAAAAAACAATGCTTTCCACACTAGAAAATTACAACCTGGAGCAAGAAGCAGATCTGACCTATTCAAAAGGGGCCAAAAAAGGTAGAAACACAGTAGTGGCTGCTGTACCAAGAAATACCTTCCCACACAAATGCCATCACCTGGGGGTAATGTCAACTAGAGAGCTTTATCTTGGCTTGCAGAGAGCTAAATCCTTGGTGCACACTGTGTTTCTGTGAGGCTGGAGAAAATTGGCTACTGGCGTCTCGCAGCTGGGCAGGATTTCAGTTGTTTGTTTGTTTGTTGCAAATCTGTTGTTTAAACAAAACCGCTGTGGTAATTCTTAATCCAGAAGGTGCTGGGAACATAAGACCTTTACGAGGCATTTGTCTGTGAGGTCTTCTCAAGAACACAGTAGTTTCATGGCTGTATTAACCGCTGGTGCTTTAGGTACCTTGACAGAAAAAAGGAGAAAATCTTAAATGATTATCAGTGCTGACAATAAGAAAGCAGTGGAAATCGAGTTGAAAAGAACCCAACACTGCCTAAAGGACTGAACTGGACCTATTTTATCTCTATGTAAAATCTCTGGTGGTGCTCAGGGAAGGAGAAAAATAACCCTAGAGGTGATGGGCTTACAGAAGTCTCAGCCCACACATGCTTTTGTTGGAGCATTCACACAGCTCACAAAGCTTCCCCAGAACAGGGTTCAAATGTCTTAACGCTTCACTCTGCGTTTGAGATCTCCCTTTTACAAACCCAGCTGGGGCAGAAAAGGAACAAGTGCTGAACACAAATCAAGGGACAGTGTAGAGAAAGCTGACTCCATAAGGAATGGTCTCCACAACTTTTCCAGGGGAGAGTCCTCTCCTGTTCCTTGCTCCTTGCACAGCTGGGTGAAGGCACACAAGCAGCCTGGCGACTCGTCCTCCCCAGACCAGAGGTGTTAGGTTAGATGGAGATGGGGGTTGAGAAAGAGGATGAGACAGGGCAGGGAACAGACTGATCTCCTTTCCACACGGACAGTTTCCACCCCAACCCTGGGCACCCAACCCTCACGACCCAGAGCCCTCTGTCAGCCCTACACGAAGCCCCAGGAGGGCTGGCAGGCAGACAGGAGGGCTTGCACACCTTCAAAGCAAAGTAAAATAGATTAAATCACTGCTGAACTCTTTCTACATTGGGCAAATACTTACTCACCTTCAAAGCAAAGTAAAATAGATTAAATCGCTGCTGAAGCTACTGTTAGCTGATGGTCTGCTGGACTCTTTCTACGTCGGGCAAATACTTACAGAGGAAATTCTTGCTCCTCCATGCATATTAAGAAGCATGCTAAGGGAAGGCAGAGAAAAAGGGATAGAAACAATTTGTGAAATGAGATCACCACTCCAGGGGAGAGTCCTCTCCTGTTCCTTGCTCCTTGCACAGCTGGGTGAAGGCACACAAGCAGCCTGGCGACTCGTCCTCCCCAGACCAGAGGTGTTAGGTTAGATGGAGATGGGGGTTGAGAAAGAGGATGAGACAGGGCAGGGAACAGACTGATCTCCTTTCCACACGGACAGTTTCCACCCCAACCCTGGGCACCCAACCCTCACGACCCAGAGCCCTCTGTCAGCCCTACACGAAGCCCCAGGAGGGCTGGCAGGCAGACAGGAGGGCTTGCACACCTTCAAAGCAAAGTAAAATAGATTAAATCACTGCTGAACTCTTTCTACATTGGGCAAATACTTACTCACAGAGGAAATTCTTGCTCCTCCATGCATATTAAGAAGCATGCTAAGGGAAGGCAGAGAAAAAGGGATAGAAACGATTTGCAAAATGAGATCACCACATGCAGAAAATGGACAAAGATGACCTTGTGCTCTGAGCAAGACCAGGTCTAGCACAATCTTGCAGAGATCCATAGCTCAGCAACACTCTGGGAGCAAACTGAAGATGGGAAGACATGCAGAAAATGGACAAAGATGACCTTGTCCTCTGAGCAAGACCAGACATGCAAGGACTAGCACAATTTTGCAGAGATCCATAGCTCAGCAACGCTCTGGGAGCGAACTGAAGATGGGAAAAAATCCCCTTGTGAAGCTCATAGTTTAGCTAGCAGATTCTTGGAGGAGTTAAAAACACAGCTGTGTGATCCCAGCTGTGCAGGGCTCTCCAGAAGCACGTGAAGAAGCTCCTAGGAGATCTGAGAGGTCTGAGACACTAGCTCTAGCACAGAGGGCTGCCCAACTGCAAAACCCCACACTGGAAAGAGGGACTTGCCCGTTTGTAAGAGCTGGAGAGAGTCCCAGACCTAGGGACTGGACTCAGCCCAGTTTAAACATTTGAGAAGTGCTGGGGACCCAGTTCATACACAACACACTGCTCCAGTGGCCATGTCAGAGGAGGTATGAGCTAAGTCAGGCTGTAAAGCCGCAACGGAACTGAGCTGAGGGCAGGGCCAGTGTCTCAGCCAGCTCTAGCACCTATCCTTCACTCCCTGCATCTCCTGCAGAAGAATGAAGTGTTTGGGGATGCAGACTGGAGCGGAGATGTCTGACACCCCTTGCTTTTTGGTTCTACCCTTGGAAAGATCAGCTTTCCTAACATTTTTCCTTTTCTTTCTCAGGGAAGGCTCCAATGCCGCGACCTCACTACAAACCCCAAGAACCAAACGGCTGTAGCTCCTATTTTCTGGGGCTTAAGGTACCCGAAAGTGTATGTACTGTCACACCAATGATCCCCAAACGATGCCATTCTCTAATGAAAATAACCAGCTAATAATATTGGGGTCGAGGAGGAAAGGCTTAGCTGTGCTAAAGACTGACTGTGTGATGGCTTCTCCACAGCTGAAGCCAGAGCTCTGGAAAAGGGAGGAAATATCACTTATGTGATGTTAAGGGACAAGTTATTTGCTTGGGACTGCCAAAGGACACGGCTGGCTGCTGACAGCAAGGCAAACATGTCAGTCTGGGCACTGCCTAACTAAATGTCAGTCAGGGAGGCATTAGGATCTCAGCTGCTGGTGGCAGTGAAACAGGAATCACATAGACAGGAGTTACATTTATGAAGGACTGGCCTGTTGCTCTGGTTGTCTTGGTAGGTACCAAAAGAGGAAGTTTCCTGAGCAGGTTAGCACTAGAAGAAGAAGTACCTGGCCAAGAAGAGCACCATCTTGGAGAAACAGATTTCTATGAAGGCCCTGATCCATCCTCTGCACTTGTGATAGGAAAGGGAACACGTTTGGTGCTGGGCAGCTCAGTAACACAGCAGAACCTGCAAACAGCAATATTTGAGTGCATTCTCCACACCTGGCCCTTCATCCCTTCCCATGATTTTTGCCTCTGTCAAGCACGGAAATAAACCCGTGGGCTTTAATACTGCACCCACTTGTTATTTTAAAGGCAATTAATGAAATCCTGTTGTAACCACCAGGAAAAGCACTGCCAGGAGGCTTTAAGAGCAGGAATTACTATTTAGCTCATGCATTACTGCTGCCTGTGAAGTTTGCAGCAATTAGGCAGATTCCTGCTCTGAAAACTCCTCCCTTTACAGCCCATTTTTCATGTTAGATTAACTCTCTGAACTACTTCCCACTGCAAACCTTGTGGGCATTTCTGAGGTACCTCCTCCTTACGCAGGCAGTCATGAGCACAAGAGCAATGAAGAAAAAACTCATCTCCTAAATATTACATGAGGAAGGCCCAAAAGAGGAAGAACTTATGACAAGCTAACGAGTCCAGTCTCTCAAGGAGACAGTCTTTCTGCCCCATCGCCCCCATGGTTATTAGCTGTTTACCTCCAAACAACCAGAACTCCCAGGACCAAGCTGTATTTGTCCTTGGCCTTGCAAGCGCATCTGTAAGAAATAAGGCATTAATAACACTTGTAGCAGATTTATTAGGCCAAGAATCAGGATTTGTCGTTGTGGGAAAATAAGGAAAGAGAAAAGGGGCTTCTGCCACTGCTAGCAAGGAGAGGAAGATTTATTAGGCCAAGAATCAGGATTTGTCAGGCTGTGGGAAAATGAGGAAAGAGAAAAGGGGCTTTTGCCACTGCTAGCAAGGAGAGGGAGCTCACCATTGAGCTTTGATGAATTAATAATTAGCAAATGGTCATGGAGGGGCTGTGCCCCACCTCTCTATCAGAAGTTAATACCATGTGACAGGAGAGAGGAGAATAGGGTCTACCCTGCATTGGACCTGCACTACTGTTGCCACTTTGCATGGTGAGGGAGAAGCATGTTTTCCCTCCTGCCACCCCAGCTATTGGTAGCAGCTTCTAGAAAAGAAACCAGTTGGGTTCTGCAAAACCTCACCCAGCTGTGGCTGTTTGAGTCTGAAGCCAGAAGGCAGCCCAGGGATGCTTTTTTTCTCTCTTTCTCCAGCTAGATTTGGGCATCCCTGCCATGACCAAGTGCTGCAACCAGCTGGACGTTTGTTACGACACCTGCGGGGCCAACAAATACCGCTGCGATGCCAAGTTCCGCTGGTGCCTCCACTCCATCTGCTCCGACCTCAAGCGCAGCCTGGGCTTCGTCTCCAAGGTGGAAGGTAGGCTTCCCGGCTTGCAGCCCCTGCGGAGGGAACAAGAGATGGCAGGGAGGGCAGAGTGTGGGCAGGAAGTCCTTTCCTTGCCAAAAGAAACACAAACCTGCAGTAGGGAGCACTGCACGTCTGTCCAGTGCTTGTCACAGATGGGTCAGAGCTGAGGGAGAACACGTGGTTCTGAGATCTGCACACACACTTGTGTCCCAAGACTAGACACCTAAAACTATTTACGTTTGGAAAACACATGTGGATAGAAAGAAAAAAACCCACAACAACAACAACAAAATAAAACCACCCGAAACACAAACCTGCAGTAGGGAGCACTGCACGTCTGTCCAGTGCTTGTCACAGATGGGTCAGAGCTGAGGGAGAACACGTGGTTCTGAGATCTGCACACACACTTGTGTCCCAAGACTAGACACCTAAAACTATTTATGTTTGGAAAACACATGTGGATAGAAAGAAAAAAACCCACAACAACAACAAAATAAAACCACCATAGAAGCAATTCCTTCAACCCTTGGATGCCCACCTGGAGAGTTCAAACACTTCACGGGAGATCAAAAAGCCTTCCAGAGCCAGTAAGCCACACACTGAAACCTGTAGGTGGCCAAGGGCCAACAAACTGGAAGGTCAAGGACAGGAACTCTCTGGGATCTGGTTCACAGATAAGCAATGACGGTGGCACCAGGGACACACCACAGCGTGGGGGGTGGCTCAGCCATTGCAGGGAAGATCTGGATTGCTCAGAAGCCCTCGTGCTACCAAAGCTCTAGTGATGTGTCACCAGCTCAAGAGTCACCCTGATTTTGCCTAATTTTAAAAGCCTCAGTCTGCAAGTTTGAGAAGAGCTTTTTGAACCTGTGTGGAGGTTATGCCTGTGATAGCCCAAGCCTCCCTCTTGATCCTCTGTGCCAACAGCAAGCACCTCAGCACTGTGTGAGGAGGGGAAAACATCTACCCAACCACTCCCAGAGGTCAGCAATGGCAGGAAAGCCTCCCCCAGGCCATTTCAGAGTGTCCCCATCCTCTGTAGGGCAGGTACTCACCTCTTGCAGAGGGGCTGTGTGGCAGTAATGCAGGACAGGCAGAGGTAAGACCTACCAATGGCAGGTAACACTGAAACAGTTAAAGATATCTACAGGAGATCAGGTCTGAAAAAGCAGCAGAGTCCTTGAGAACAGCCCATTGGCAAAGCCAAACAGAGCTGGTGGTGCTGCTGAGTTTCTCCCAGCTAACCTCAGCGAGCCCCTCTGGGTTCATCCCCACAGCCCATGTCCTGCTGTAAGGTATAGTTAAATACACGTTTGTTTTCCAAAGGCACAGCCTGATTAGGACACATGGGCAAGTCTGCATGAAAATCTCCTCTGGAGATTTTCAAGACCCACCTTGATGGAGTCCTGAGCGATGTGCTGTGGGCAACCCTGCTTTGGCAGGGGAGTTGGTCTAGATGATCTCTAGAAGGTCCCTTCCAACTCCAACAATTTGGTGATCTGTGACACCAGTACTCCCTTCCAACTCCAACAATTCTGTGATCTGTGACACCAGTACCGGTGCAGGTAGCTTCCTACCTTGTTTCCTACCTCATCACAGATAAATGTTTAGAAAGAGTGTCCAGGCCAGCAAGAGAAAACAAAGATATCTACCTCATCACAGATAAATGTTTAGAAAGAAGAGAAAACAAAGATACGGACTGAGATATAAGCCCTACAGGCCAAGTACAGCCAATCTTTCATGGTCACCCTTATCTACAGACTTTTGTACAGCCGACCTCTTCCTATCTCTTCAGATTTTCCCCTGCCAACTTTTCAGACCCCTCCTTTTTCCTTGCTGCCAGCAACAGTGAAGCCAACAGACAGGCACTAAGGAGTTAAGGTGGAGCAGCATCCACACTCCTTGGCTGAGCCAAGCCACCTCTGCCTATAGCCAAATAGGACTAGATTCCTCAAGCATCTCTGACTTGGTTGCTGAAGGAGGCAAAAGCTTTGCTAACACAACAAACCTCTGAACCATTCCACCTCTCCACCCCTTGCTCTGCCTCCTCTTGCCTTGTGCTCTGTACCTGCCACTCCAGGTCCTCAGGGTTGCTTTGAGCAGCTCCTGTCACGCTGCCTCCTCTCCTCCATTGCCATCCCGGGTCTTATCTGGGATCCTTTCCACTGAGTCACCGGGAGTTCAGAGAAAGCAGGCAGGGGAAGAGCAGCTGCAGCCACAAACATCCCAGCTGCAACACTGCCAGTTAACCAAAAGCTTGGTTTTTTGACTCACTGCATCCTCTGCAACGCCTGCCAACTGAACAGACTCCTCAAGCAGCAGGAGGTGGTCAGAGAGGCTGAGATGGGAGGAGACAGTCCCAAAGGCAGGGCCTTCCCAAATCTCTTATATATATACAGCAATCAACATCAGTGCCAGTGAGTAAACCCTACAAGACCTGGTAGTAGCCTATTTACTTATTGACAAGCAGCTTTGGGCTTGTTCTTTGGGAAGAGGAAGGGCTAGTGGTGAGGCAGACAGCTTTGCTGTTGCAACCACAGTAGGATTTTTCATGTTGGCTGGCAGCCCACGCTGTAACTCCCAAAAGGCAGAAAAGCTTGGTCAGTAGCAGCTGTAGGCAACCAAGGGGAGAGGGAGCCAGGAAAGACAGTACTCTGGAAGTCTTCTGGGAAATCTGCTGGATAAACAGTGCTATTTGATGGATCATTTGGGGCACTGCAAAGAGAAAAGCCTGAGAAAGACAAGAAAAGAAGGGAGCTAGCGGGGAGAGAAGTTAGTGCCAGATTGGTGCCACCCTAGAGCGAAAACAGCCCTCAGTTCAGCAGAAGGGAACGTCAAGATTTATAAAAATGCAATAACCAGAGAAAAAAAAAAGCAGCCCATACTTCTAACCACAAATACCATGCAACTGGACAGCAAAATGACAATGAGCAAGCAGTGTGCTCTTGTGGCCAGGAAGGCCAACAGAATCCTGGGCTGCAGAGGGAAGAGTGTGGCCAGCAGGTCAAGGGAAGTCATTCTCCCCCTCTACTCTGCACTGGTGAGGCCACAACTGGAATCCTGGGTCCAGTTCTGGGCTCCCCAGTTCAAGAGGGACAGGGAACTACTGGAAAGAGTTCTGTGAAGGGCAACAGAGATGATGGAGGGATTGGAGCATCTCCCTGATGAAGAAAGACTGAGAGAGCTGGGACTCTTTAGTCTGGAGAAGAGAAGGCTGAGGGGAGCCCTTATTAATGCTGACAAGTATCTCAAGGGTGGGTTGAAGGAGGAGGGAGCCAGACTCTTTTCAGTGGTTCCCAGTGAGAGGACGAGGGGCAACGGGCACAAGCTGGAACATAAGAGGTTCCACTCAAATATGAGAAAAAACCTTCTTCACGGTGAGGGTGGCAGAGCCCTGGAAGAGGCTGCCCAGGGAGGGTGTGGAGGCCCCTTCCTTGGAGATTTTCAAGCCCCGCCTGGATGCTCCTGAGTAACATGCTCTAGCTCTAGGCAATCCTGCTTCAGCAGGGCAGTTGGACTAGATGACCTCTATGGGCCCTTCCAACTCTAAAAATTCAGTGAAATTCAGTGAAAACCAGTCCAGGGCTCAGGCTAGGATGCTTTAACCCAGCCCCCAGATGGCCCCAAGTACCTGCCTGATCTTTTCCTTCTCCACAGCTTGTGAATCCGTCGCGGACACGGTGTTCAACGCCGTCTGGACCCTGGGCTGCCGGCCCTTCATGAACAGCCAAAGGAGTGCCTGCATTTGCAACGAGGAAGAACGAGATGAATTGTGAGGAAGCGCAGACGCCCGGCCTCCACGAGCCTGCTGCCAAGCATCCCCCCTCAGATACAGTGATTCCTACCAGCCCTCTGGCCGAGCACGGGATGAGGGAACCTGGGCCAAGCAATACACACCGACTGCAGCGTTTGGGCAGAGGGGCTGCGAAAGGGGAGACAGCCTGTCAACGCGGGGCAGCGATGCCTGCTGCCCACCACAGATGCAGTTCAACAGCCCTACCCCTTTCCAAGTCCATCAGTCTGAATGATCTGATGCCAATTTTCTCTACAGACTGCTCAGGAGATGCAAGCAGGATGCAGTACTGGTTATAAACAGGGGGCTTTATTTGTTTGCTATAGACACATGTATATTAGCTCTCCCTGCCCCTTAACTCTCTAATTTGAAGTGCAAGGCATTAGGTTTCTGCAACCCCTGAAAATCCCAGACCATGGACACTATTTACATTTTTCCACCACTGGTGACAGACTGAGAAGAAGGGTACTTTGCTTTCAGTACGTTGCTCACACCCATCCCTGACATTTTCCATCCTGTCATTACACGCCCTGACAACACTGCTTATTTAAACACTTGGTGGATCCTAAAGCTATTGAAAACACCCAGGGATTTGGTAAGCACGAGCAGGACTTTAAGTGTTTGTGATACAGGCACAATTCACATCTGGAGAGAAGGAGACTCAAAGCCCATCACATCTGAGGTGTGAAATCACAGCACTCTCCCACAGTCTCAGGAGATGAAGCTGCTTTTCTTTCACAGTGTCACCCAGATCTATTTAATTATTTTCCTCCTAGATCCTTTCACAAAGCTTTTCCCTTCGGATCCCTTTTTACACAAAATGGCTGGGTATCCACCCCCATCTTTTGTACGAGGGAAAAGGAAGGCTCCCAGTTGGCTCGGATGAGATAATCAAAATTCTGGAGGCTGATGTGTCAGGTGGCAGGGCTTACACACCACCTCTGTGGGACACCAGCTGTGGAGTGACCAGCAGCCTCAAGACAGCGTTCATGGTTAATACTTCCATCTGCTATCGGGAGCTTTTATTGCGTGCAAAATTAGAATTTAAAGAGGTATATGGAATTTCATCTGCATATAACATTTGCAGACAGCTTTCATCTGTGTTTCTTGTTGAAAGGAAGTTGCTACTGGGTACGCGTGCCATGTCACATAAATATTTCAGTGACTTCTGCAAACATATTTATGTTATCCCATCTGCAACAGTTAAGACTACAGAGGAGTGCTTTAACAAGAATGGAAAGAGTCTGCCTTAGTTACTTTTCTTTTAGTTTGTGTTTAAATGCATGCAGAGAGCTATAAATTGTTTAAGCCCTGTATTCCTGTTCTTGCCAGTCATCTTTGCTTTACAGTGAACAGCAATGAGACTCTCATCTGGCCCCAGGTAGATTGAAACAACAAGAGCCCGTGGGTACGAAGAGCAGGAAAACAGAAGTGAGCACACGAGGTGTACTGGGATGTTTTCCATTAAGAAGGACCTTAATTGACACTGATTAGATGCAATGACATCCTTTCCTAGCTGTGCTAATGCCATCAGAGAGTGCGTACCACGCTGCCAAGGTCCATCGCAGTCTGTGTCTATCAGAGAATGAGGCTGGACAGACAATCTGATTATCCGTCTAAGAAACACACGCTTCTGGCTGGGGATGGGAAAGAGACATTCCTCCTTCCAGACACTTCCCAAACTTTGTATTTCATTGGTGAAATGGTTCCTGTTGCCATTTTTAAATGGGAGCATACTTTTATGATTAAATGACAAAATAAAAAAGTTTTTAAAATCTATCCGGTCTATGCTCAATAGCTGACTGACTGGCAATGTCTTAAAGCATTTTATAGTTCAAGCGATATCAGATTAAAGCCAGGCCAAGGAACTGATGACAGATGATGATATACACTGGAGAAACCAAAGGCTTCTGAACAAAATATCTCTATCCACACACTGACGCTTTGGAGACACCACTAACATAAATCATAATTTCTTCATGCTTTCAGATCATCCCAAAACACTACAGACTGCTCCACGCAGCGCAGCTACTGAGTAAATGCATTTTTCACTAGGAAGTTAAGCTGTGGTAATCTGAAACACCCCATGAGCAGCTCTATAAGGAAACTTTTGAACCTTCAAGTGGTGGCAGCGCCTCAAGAAAACCACCAGACAACCCTGTGTAGGAGAAAAGCAGTGTGTGAACTACAGTAAAACTTCTGCAGCCAAACTAAAAATGGCTTCCCATCCGCACCGCTCCTGCTACTTGGTGGTGTAGAGTCACTGAAGCAGCTGATGGCAGAACTCTCCAGGTCAATGCACAAACTCTGGGTCATCTTCATCTCCACCCTGCTGTGAGCAGGAATAAGACGATGCTCACCCGATGGCTTCCTCTTGACTTTGTGTATTGGCAGGATTATTGGCAGCTCTTACTGATGTTCAACCCATTGGGCAATCATGCCCTCTCCTAGAAATGGTTCCTCAAGCAGTAATCTCTGAGTTTCTGCTGAGGACATAAAAGCAAGGCATAGGATGGCAGGTAATAGGTGTCTACTCCTGGACATCCAACACGGCAGATTAAATTAAACAGACAAACAACCCCCTTGGCTCATCAGATGAGTTTGGCCTTTCATAGAATCATAGAATCATTCAGGTTGGAAGAGACCCTTGGGATCATCAAGTCCAACCATGTCCAGGCTGTAACACTGATAAAGACGACAGATGGAAGTGAGAGGTAAAGTGGGGAGAGCTACAAGACTTAGAAAAATGGTTTTGTTTGTGGTGAGGAGGCATCTCCTCCACATCAGAGGAGGGATGGTCACAGGGCAGTAGCAGAGAGTAGACCTGCTCTCCTGCCTGCAGAGCAAAGGGAACACCTTCCCAGACTGCTCCATTCACATGGCCACACAAAACCAGCATTTCCTTCCCATCACTCTTAAAGATGATTTAACTAAAAAGCTTCGGAGTGCAAAGTCTGCTTCATATGAATTTGTCAGGAAGAACGAAATAATGTGCACAATAACTGAAATAAGCCAGGAGATGAACCTCTCTCTCCACCACTCCCCCACCTCCCTTTCACACGAACAAAAAAAACCACCAGTTGCCTCTCCAGAAGGCACCAACTAATTAATTTCATTTCCCACTCTTGTTTTATCAAAACAAGTATATTTAGCAGGGGCTGCCTGAACAAAGATGTGACAATGGGAAATTTCCCGTGTGGTCCTAAAGCAGACATGAATCATCATCATCAGGAGACATACAACACTGCAAGAAGAAGAATTTTTCATTTCTTTTCCTTTCACATATGGTTAGATAACACATGAAAAGTGTCTTTCCATTTATACCTACTTATCATCATCGAAACATTGTCATTTATTCTAACATAGACACACGCACACACATATTCCCCAATTGGAAAAGCAGCCATGAAGCGATTTAGAAAAATCATGAAACTCCCAGCCCATCAAATGCCCATTCCTCACTGGAATCTCAGTCACCAGAAGAAATAAATCTGCAAAATGGAATACTGCTGAGGTGATTTGTGACTCCTTCCTAAATGGTCCCTTCAAGCGGGACTACCCATCCATTTGAGAGCAGCAGCAAATTTTGGCTTTGGCAGCAATTTGGCTGCTTCCAACTGAAGTAGGAAACAGGTAATGCAGACTATGGGGGGCTTCCAGCACACCTCCCAACACACAGGACACAGCTGCACACTGTGAAACTTCTGGCAGAAAACCTCATCAACACACTGTGGTGCCACAGCTCACGGTGGAGCCGGAGCCTTCCTCTCTCACCCTCCAGCCTCACCTCTCCTTACTTTGTCCTTCACTGCCTGCTGTGCTTCCTTCCTTTCACCCCACACTTCTAATCCTTCACCATACAGCTCTTCAGCTCCTGAATGCAGCCCAGAGGAGACCAAGCTGATAACCTCTTATATTTTCTTTGGAAGAGTTTGACAGCCCAAAGGGATTCCCTGACAAGCACGATGCCACCACCATCACCACTAATTGTGTCTCTAGACAGCTCTCAGCCACCAGGAGACTGCGAATGCACAGAATCATTCAAATGGGGCTGCCATGTCTCCTGTCACCAAGCTCACTGGGGACAACCCTGTCCCAAGAACTACCTGCATTACAAAATGATTGCTATAAATACTTAATGTGTGTTACTCTAATCCCTTGGTGAGAGCCGCGGCCTCTCTTAGAGCAGGGTAATGCATTTCAGCTTTCAGACAAAGACTTGGTAGCAACACGCTTGGGGTGGGTGTTTATAGATGTTTAATGGTCTTTTTCTTACAATCAAGGTGCTATAGAGAGAGGAAAACAACGATACACTAAATGCAAGAGGAAACACTACACTAAATGCAAGAGGAAACGCTGTTAAGCTGCATGCAACTATTAAAAGACACACACAAAATCAAGTTTTATTAAATACCTTTTACTATTTAAAAATAACATTTAAATGTGTCTGTGATAAATCTGAGCTTTAGCTGAGGAAAGGAACTTATGCGTTATGGGATGTATATTTTTATACATGTTTTTATTAACGGTCATTCAAAATCTCAGCACACCCGAAAGCTTCAGCATCACTCACAGAACCACTATTCAGCTACAATACTATTTGTATTGCCTGATGGAAGAGGGGCTTGAATAACATTCGTTTAGTCAAGGACAAACAGTCCTGTAGAGCCTGCAGGTGGATGTAGGGAAAGACAAAGTCAGGTAACATTTTGGGTCTGCAAAGCAATAGGGTCCCTTCAACCGAAGGCTTGTTGGGAAGAAACACAGGTGAAAACCAAACTGTTCTGCAGTCCGGGATGCCCTCAGAGGCTGCCTCGTGTGCCCAACATACTTCACAAATAGTCATCACACATTTAGGGAAACAAGTCCTGAGGTTCAGGTGAGGCTTTACAAAACACCTCTTGTTTCTCAAAGAGCCATGAAAGAAGGCACTGATAAGGAAGGTTGGTCTCAGGCAGAGATGGTGTTCCAGTAGGTGGGTCTTAGTCGTCAAAGTCGATTCTGATGGGGCCGCCTGTCAGGATGTGGTTTGCCACGTGACCAGACTCTTCCTCCTCCTCTTCCTCTTCCTTCTCCATCGCTGCCAACCTGCGCACCCGTCTCCGGCAGCCCTGGGCACAGCGAGAGCTCTCGTCCAGTGCCCCGCACACCAGGATGCGGCAATGCAAGAACACCTCCTGGAGGGTGGTGAGACAGCAGGCCACGTCAACACACAGCTCTGGGCATCAGCCTGGCAGTGCTGCCAGCTCTCAGAGAGCGTGAGCGACACAATTCCTACACTACAGCCATTCCTCTCCCTGCATCAACAAGGTCCTGATCCACCATCACCATCCACAGCCAAACTGGCTGCTCCATCTGTTTTCTTATCTGTCCAGGAGAAGGCAAGTTTTCCAGAGTGCCCAGTTGAGATCTCAGAGCATGCATCTGACTGTCAGCCAACGGCTAGACAGGGAATATGAAGGTGTTATGATATGAAGGTGTTATCATATATGAATATGATTCTCCAGAGGAAGGGATGAAAATGCCAGGAATAAGCTTAGAAGAGCTCACATGGTCTGGTAGGAGCTGCATGGTAGGAAGCAGGTCAAGAACGCATGAAGCCTTCACAAGGAGATGGACCGATAGAAACGTGCAAGAGGATGTGACATGAGCTGAGAACACAAAGCTAGGAGACTGAGGGGTAAAGGAGGAATATGCAAGTAGTTGAGGGGAGGAAGAGAATACAAAGGGCAGAGAGAGAGCTGCCTTTTCCTTCTGCTCCGTAAAGGCAGACAGTGACAGGTTTGCTGCTCCCTGCCCTCTAAGCGACAAGGAGAGTAAGCAAGATCCTTGCAAGCAGCAAATTAGGGAAGTAAATATTTGTGAATGTTTGGTCAGCAGAGAGGTTTGAAGCAAAATCCATTGCACAGAGGATGCAGGTTAGAGGCAGCAGTGGTAATCAGACAGCCAAGCAAAATTTCTGAATTTTGAAAGATCTCATCTGTTTTAACCCTACTGAGGCTTTCCGGGAGCTGGACAGGCAGCTTCATGCTTTTTGGAGCAAACAGCATTGGCTGACCATAACAACAGCGACTGAAAGTCCTGATTTCTTGTAGGAAAGCTATTTATATTAGGTAAATAGCATTATCCTTCAACTGTCTTCCCACTACAAAGCTTCTGCCCCAGAGTGCCACCAGCCTGGATGGCCGGGTTTCACATTGAATTAAAACAGTGTGATGGCCTTGTATCTGCATTCACAAGAACTAGAGAAGATATAAAGTTGAAGAGATTCAAAACTATAGACTGCCTTGTTTTAAAATAGGACACTGTGTAATGTGCCTAACTCCCCAGGTTTCTGTTTGGTTACTGGTATCACTTTTCTCACCCAGCATGCAAGGGTCCACTGAGACTACCCTGGAAACAACAATGATTTTAACCTGCTATAGTGTTGACGTTTCACAACTTGTCCTTCATATTTTACTTAATTGTAGGTGTTTTCATCACTGTCTCCTAAAGTACCTTTGTCAGGCTCCTGAAAGACACAACTGCTGGAACAGGCACAGCAGCATCTGCCTTGGGCCAAACCATTCCCTCCCGTTTGCACTCTTAATTCAGCCAGCTCTGTGCTGAGACTCTTCAGTCAGATCACGGCTGATGCAATATCTAAGAGGTGGGGTTTTGAGCTTACCTTGTTGTCTTTGCCCACAAACTTGAACACAGGAACCTGGAAATGCTTGGCAAGATGGTCCTTTGACGTGTACTGTTTCACTGAATCATCAGAAACGCAGCTAAGGAAAGCAGAGGGATGGGCGTTAATGGTTTTCCCAGAAATGGAAAAAAGAAAGAGAAAAAAACACCCCACCCTATTTAACCAAAGAAAGGAAAGGAGGGCTTGGCTGCCTCAAGCTAAGCTACCATCCCTGTTACTTCCTGTTTGGCCACAGGAGAAAATTCGGTAACGATGGGGAAAAACACCAGGGGTGATAATAGAATCTGCAGACAAGGAACAGCTCAGCAGCAGAGAGCTGGCAGGACGTGGTCCCGTCCCCTCGGCAGAGGGACTGCCAGAGCTGCAGGCAAGTCTATCCTCATTTCACCTTCCTGTGCAACAGTCTGCAGCCATCAACAGAACTGTTACACAGTGTGGAATGTATGAGATACTTTCTGTATACAGATATATATGCACATAAATCACACTTAAAATGAATAAGCTGTAACCCATATTACTAAAATATCGGCGATGATATTTTTAAAAAATTCAAGATCTACTTTGCTTTACATCATTTACATTTTTCTTCCTGCTGGCCTTGATCAGACAGCTAAAATTCACAATTTCAATTTCCCCATCACTAGCACTACGCAGTCATGCAAGAGCTCGCAGAACTGCAAGAAAATAAATTACTTTTAAAATGTTACATTTCGGGTACAGTGTATTTATAAACTACTGCAGCCTATTTACAGTTTGACAGAGAAACATCAAGACAAAAAGTTATGGTGACTTGATATTTATGGTTGCCTATTGCAAAGCCTCAGGCATTTTGAGAGGCCCAGATGCTGCTTTTATATTGCGTTACAATCGAGCATATCCTTTCTAGCAAGTTAATTCCAGAAATATAGACTTTGCAAGATACCAGAAAAAAAAAAGTGGTGGTGGAAGAGACAAGAGGTAACGCTGTGACAGCTGAAAGACCTACTCTTGCAGCAACCTTTAGTTTTCCATCTTTACACCAGAAATAGGTAAGGCACTGTCAGAAATGCTGACACTTGACACGTTCAATTATCAAACAGCAGCAAACCCCACATCTATACGCAGCTCTGCTTCCACTGCAATGTGTTTGGAAATCTCTGTGCTGTTGGGCTGACTCGGCTCCGTGGGCGGCAGGTACCGCAATCCCTCCCAGAATCGCCCTTCTGCTACGGACAGGAGAGCAGTGTACGTTCAAGGGATCACTAAGCATTGATCCCAGCATTATTTTTCATCACTGTGTGTTTCTGCAGCTCTTTTCAGCCAGTGGAGGTCACGGTCTGAAGGGATATCCCTGTCTGCAGCGCTTGTCTAGTTAACTTGCCTGGGAGGCAAATGTAAAAAGCCATCCAAGAGGAGCTAATAAATTCACATGGTGCATCTTCAAAAAGTTGACATAGATTCCTCCCCCTTGAGGCCAAACACTAGATGTTACTAAGTCATTTAGGTTAAAATTGCTTTTAAAAGTAGCATTCCTGAAGGCATTTGACTGTAAAGACTGACAGTTAAAGACACTTCATAAGTGACTGGCCGAGCTTTGGGGCTAAAAAGTCAACTGACAGACATGTCCTCATTTGTGAGCATATAAATTGTGATGATTCTTGAACACCAGCTCAAATTGACTCCTAAATCCCAGCTTCTCCACACTGGTGGCAGGTAACCTAGTGGTTTGGGGCTAGGGAATGGGAATATGGAAGAACAAGAAGGAGGAACCAGGGATAAAATGAACCCTTACCATGCCCCTAAGTATGTCTCATGGAGGGTTCTGACAGATGCATTGCAGCATGACAAAAAGAGCTCAGAAGCCTTCTAAGGGGATGGGTCAAACCCTTCTACATTGTGTGTGGGGCCATACCATGTCCCACCCTCTAAGGAAACCCTTAGATCCTGCTTCCCCCCCTTGGCGAGGTGAAAAGGGGCAGGGAGCAGAGGTATGGAAGGAAAATGGGTGACCCAGGTAAGGACACAGGCAGGTTAGGGGAGCTGTGCCATGGGGCTGTGCTCTGACCCTCTTATTGGGGGGTTGCAAGCTGGAAAGGAGGGTTTGGAGAATAAAATAGCCACCTCAGCCTACAAACGAGGGGCAGCCTGAGGTGTAACAGCATGTTCCTTGCAATGGAACTACCTTAACTGCATCACACTCTGATAAATCACAGCTCTTGACCACATCAGATTACAACAGATTGCCCTGGGTGACATGACCTTGCTCTGGATGCCTCGAGAGAGCTGCAATGTTTATCGCCCGCGCCATCGGTCAATGCCTTTCATTATTTTTGTTTTGAGAAAGAGGAAGAAAGAACAAGATCAGAAGCAGGAGAGCTGCTTTGTAGCTGGCAGGCTGGGCTAGCAGCAGTACTGGGTATTACAGAGGCAGCAGGGAAGGATCTGGGAAAACCCTGATTTCCAGCATGGTCACAGCCCAGGGAGAGGGTTAGGGAGTCCCACAGAAGAAGATTTCTACCTTTTACCAGCTGGAGGTGGCAGGGAATTAACAGAGAAGAAAGTAGGAGAGGGAATTTCCCATTCCTCAGTTTAAGGTGTATCCCCTCAAATTTAAACAGTGTTTCCCTCTGGAAGCTGCAGTGAACTCCTGCAGGTCTGATCCCACATAATCAAACTGATTTAAAAATCCCATTTTTATTGCCTTGGGCTTTTGGGGCTGGGTTGGTGGAAGGAAACTGGGTTATTACAGAACCGTTTGGAGCAGGGACAAATCAGCAGTGCATTCAGCTAATTTTACTTTTTAATTGCCCGTGAGCACACCAAGAGACAAAGAACTCCAGTTAGCTAAATAGCAGATCATTAGCCTTTGGTCTAAGCGAGCAGTTCAATTTAAATACAGAGAGGGTTAGGGAGTCCCACAGAAGAAGATTTCTACCTTTTACCAGCTGGAGGTGGCAGGGAATTAACAGAGAAGAAAGTAGGAGAGGGAATTTCCCATTCCTCAGTTTAAGGTGTATCCCCTCAAATTTAAACAGTGTTTCCCTCTGGAAGCTGCAGTGAACTCCTGCAGGTCTGATCCCACATAATCAAACTGATTTAAAAATCCCATTTTTATTGCCTTGGGCTTTTGGGGCTGGGTTGGTGGAAGGAAACTGGGTTATTACAGAACCGTTTGGAGCAGGGACAAATCAGCAGTGCATTCAGCTAATTTTACTTTTTAATTGCCCGTGAGCACACCAAGAGACAAAGAACTCCAGTTAGCTAAATAGCAGATCATTAGCCTTTGGTCTAAGCGAGCAGTTCAATTTAAATACAGCACAGTGCACGGGGGGGGGGCTGGCACGTCGGGGGACACTGGGGCTTGCAGGGAGGGCTGGGTGAGCTCCAGCCAGCCGGCTCCAGCCCACTTCTCCCTTCAGTGAAGTTTTAATGCCCTCTGCAGGATAACAGTACCAAAGGGGCTGCCATAAATCCTCCAGCTAGTGCTGCGGGGAATTCGAGAGAGGACATTTTCTACCTTCTCCCTCCTCTATTTGGCTCAGGTTTTGGCCACTGTTTTAAATCCCATCATTTTCACTCACGGTGAGAAATGAATGAACGTTTGGAGCCTTGACTCTGTGAAGGGTCCACAGGAACAGCTAAGTCAAGGAGTCAATAAATCAATCTTTCCATTACAAATCTGCTCATAAACCCCAGAAATGTCAGGCACTGAAGGACTGCAGCCCAGGGTGGAGGGAGAGCAAGCTAATGCTGAAACCTTTGTCAGAAGGAAATGTAAACTGTATTTTTGTGTACTGAATTCTGCAGGACCCTTTTGCTACAAGACAGTCACACAGGACTAGTCATCACCAGCTGTAATGGTGGACGATTTAGCCTGAAAGCTGAGGAAATAATTGTTGTCTTCATTAAATGGTTCAGCAGACAGAATACAGGACTTAAAATGAGCACAGTCCCTTGATTGTTGGACTATGACACTTGAATATGTTTTAGATATTATCTTGGCTGGATTTTCCTCCCTAGAGCATAGCAGACTGCTTCCCCACTGTGACATTTCCACAGCACTGTCTGGCTAAGTTGCCAGGCACTGCTGGATGCAAGCACTCCACAGCAACACTGCACCGTGGCACGGTCATGGTAGCACCCAAAGGAGTATTTGAAAACAGGGCTCATCATAGGAGGCACGGCAGAGACCAGAGAAACGATCCCCAAACCTCTGACATGAAACGTCAACTCACAGATCCACCCTGAGTTTTTTAGTGGTGTAACCTGGAAAGATCACTAAACTCTAACACCTTGGAAAACTGAGGGAATCTAAGCTTACTGCACTGAGAGGTATGAGAGAGGGAGCAAAGCAAGGGGACCTCCTGCAGCTCCCACCAGGCTCCCACCAGCCGTGGTGTCTTCTGGCTCATGCTCTAATAAAGCCTTTATGGGAAAAGTAAGAAACTTGCTCCAGTTGCTGCAGTGGCTGCACAGCAGTGGCCCACAGCCAGCAGAGGGTTGTGCCGATTGGTTTGGCACTCTGCAGGCTGGCAGAGAGAGGATATCAGGAAGGATATCTTTTCTACTGAAGCCAACTCAATTATCCACAAGGCTAGTTACAGAGAAGCATGTCCTGTAAAGGCTGCGCTTGGAGTAACCTCTTGCACTGCCTCCCACTGTTTCTCTCAATCACTTTTGATGGGAGAGGTGGTTTCAGCTTGATGGCCTGGCTGCTGGTGATGGGGAGGAACACAGCAGGTAGGCTGCTGTGGAGAACTGACAGTGTTTCCCTCCATCTCACAGGCAATGCAACTTAGCCCCACTGCCAATTCCTGTCTAATAGCCAGCAGTGGAGGGAACAGTGAACTTACCCATCTTGAATCAGGTAGTACTTGAGGATCTCATCGATTTTTGAGGTGGGAGTGGCAAAGCAGCTCTCTACAAGTGTCTCTAGTCCATTGACATGTACCAAGGGTTCAATCCCAAAGTACAGAGAGTCCCGAAGCTTGAGGGTGGGAAGAGCACCCCTGTAGGGTTCATCGAAGTCTTTGTCTTTGAAGATCTCAAGAGTGAAGGGGAAGATGCCCTGGTTGCGGCTTATGATTTCTAAGGGTGAGTTCTTGAGGTTGGGTACGTAACCTTCGGAGATGGTGTACCGGCGGGGGAACTCACAGGTCACTGGGATCAGCAGCTTGCTGGTGCGGACAATGATGTCTCCATTGCTTCCTGGAGTCTGCTTTGGCAAGCCGGTCACCAGATTGGTGGCAATGATTTTATCATTTATTACCTGCAGCAAAGAAAAGAGTTTAAGCAGAAGGGGAGATCATTGAGAAAGATGTCTCTACGCTCAGAACAGCAGTTGAGCTTACCTCGTTCAAGCTCAGACATAAATCAACCACTGAAAGAACAGCTTGTGAATTTACGTTCTGCAACCAGAACGATATTCATCCTTACCTACAACCTAAGGGCCTGTATCAGTTTGCTGTCAATTTCGATGCACCGTATTCCTGCACGAAGCAGAGGAATTTGCTTCCATCTTCTACCCATCTGCTAAGGTGAGTTCTCTGGTTCCTGACTGGTTGCCAGTATAACCTTTGGAACATTACCAGGGGACCAGATTCTGTCTCAACAGGAGGGTGATGAGTGACACCTCTTGTGCTTTTTGCACTGGAAGGATGGTGAAGCTGCTTCTGTGAAGGGTTGGGTGAGCAGAAAGCAGTACCCATGCTGTGCTGAGAGGTGCAAACCACTGGAGAGGAGATGGAACAAGCTCTCCTAATTTGGGATGCCACCCCAGGTCTAGTCTGAGGCCAGCTACATGGCAACACAGGAAACTGCTCTGATGGTACAACTAAATCAACTTTATTCCCCAAGTAAGCCATAGCCAGGAGATGGCTCCCTAAATCCAAGAGATCCCAAGAGACAGGACAGCAATGGGTGTACGTACGTCTACAACAGTGCCACAGGACTTCAAGGAGAAATGGATGTTGACGTGAGTGCCATTGGATACTCCTTTGCAGGAAGTGTTGATGAGGGAAAGGTCCAGGCCTCCAACCAGGTCCTTTGGGATGCTCACCTCAATAGAGCTGGACTTGCAGAGCACTGGAACTGCAAGAAAAGTCCCCCAGAATAACACTTTGCACTACAAAATTATCTGGGAACATCAGTATCAGGGAGGTGGGGAAGAATTTACCAATTACTACTGTGGGAAAGAAAAGAGAATTGTTATGCTACAATTATGATACTGTCTAACCTTAGTAATCTACCTACCTATCTTATATGCCCATCTACACAATACAAACCTCCCAAGCTACCACTGCCACAGATTCTCCTGCTGCAGACACCACAAAAGGCAGGAAAGATGACCGCTGTACTCGCAGCAGGGACTCAGCTATGCAGCATTTCCAGCTATACTTAGTTCTCAGCACAGGTTTAATGGGTCTCTTTTGCACTGCTATGTCCTGGCAAGAGCCTTTCCCAGGTATGGATATCAAATTCACAATACCCCAGGCAAAGCCATTTTTTTGAGACCCTTTCTCAGCTTTTCCATCAAACGCAGAACATGGCAAAACAAGGCAGAGTAATTTCATATAGATGCTTAGCTAAAATGGAAGCACCTCAAAATGCCATAATATTTTTATAAGCAATAAACCCAGCTCTGACAAACAAACCCAATTAGCTCGCTTATTCCACCTCCTTCCAACCTTCAAATTTTAATACAGATCTCCACGTGAACTTTTTTAAATTAGAATTCCATTACGTAAGAAGTAGAGAAAACATAGAGATTGAACAAAAAAAAAAGGAAAGAAGAGGGAATAATCTTCAATAAAAAAGTAATTGGCATATGTATTCCTTGGTTGTATGCATTATCTATTCAGTTAGATACAGGACAAGCATATTGGTGCGTATATTCTGGCCTCTTCTCAGCCAGAAAAACAAACCTCCTCCAGAATTTCCATTTATCGTATTTTAAAATCAAATGACAAAACTTTCTGCAAATATACTAGTGCCCCAAGCTTTTTCCTAAAATTAATTACAGTCCCAATCCTTGACATTCATATGATCTGCCTTTCCTTAATTTCAGTTCTTAATTATATAATCCCGGATCTCGGACAGAAGGCACACTGCTAAAACATGCCTTTTACCCCCCCCCCAAAATTCTCCTGTCCCAGCTGAAGTGTTTGTGACAGCTACTGTGTACCTGCAGGGAGTATTTTTTATTAAAAGCTGATGGTTTCAAGGTGATATGCTAAAATGTATGCAGTATGCCCAAAGCAATATGCTCTCATAATGACATTGCTGGGTTAGAACAGAAAATTAAAGAGCTAAGAATTACCTTAACTTTTCCTCCATCCACTGTAGAAAGCAAGTGGGAATAACCGAGCACGTCAAATGGCAAAGCTCACAAGGGGACTTTGAGAACACAGTGCAACGCAGCCACGAATATCCTCTGGAGAACTGATTGGCTTAATGTGGATTTTAAGCTTTACTGTTTTAGTGACTCCTTGATGAATAAGGAAATGTAATGCTTTTATATAGGTATAATTCAGGGCAAGAGAGTTTGGATCCCAACCGCAATTCTCCAAAGTTCAGGACCAATTTGGTTCAGGCTACTTCTGTTTCTAAATGTCTTTGATTAGCATAAAGAGGAGACACCTATTTAACCTCTGCTCTGGCACTGCCATGAGTTGATTCAAGCCAACTCATCACTATTTGGGAAAACACTCTGAGAAACTATTTCCACTAACCATCTCAGAGGAACTGGCCGTGTCATTCAAACCACCCTAGACATTTGTACACACAAGAGTAATTAATACTGAGAAGGGTGTTTCAGTTCCACCAATTTAACAGTGGTGCTGCAAGCAGAGAGACTGTGTGCATCACTGTGCTTCAGCTCTGAGCAGCCCTGGTTCCCCCAAATCTGCCAGCAACAGCGCCGCAGGGGGAGCTGAAAAGGAGCTGGCAAGGTAGCTGTGACTCTATTCCAGGGCAAGTGATGAGGTCCTGACTGCCAGGACTGAGATGCCCAGAAGAAATGAGTGATCCTGGGTGCCAAGGAATCCACTTATATTCACAACTTCTTGCATCTGTTCAGAGAGCTGTCAGCACCCACCTCTTGCATCCCTGCCCTGGGCTCACCCCAGCCTATGAAGCTCCCGAGAGCTTCACCCAGTCTGTGCCAGTCAAACGTTTCAATTCTTCACCCTCATACTCTGCAGAGCATCTGTAAGTACTGGGAAAGCCTCCTCATTACTGCTTGAAACTCTGCTTTGTGCCCATGCCTACAAATGCCCTAACCCTGGTAGGAAGCTTCTGTGGTGAGTCCAACACTCATTATGCTGTCTGCTATTGTTGGCGCCGTGTTCCTTGTCCAGCCTGTGGCTCCTTCCTTGGCTTTTCAAAGTACAGCAGCTTGGAGCAGAGGTTATCTTTTTGCACAGAGTGCTCAGAAGAACAGGCTTTCTGTTGCTGGGGAGCCCTGAACCACTGCTACAAACACAACTGAACCCATCGTACCCTGCTTAGGGGCACACGAGGCTCGGGCACAGGAGAGGGGAGAAAAGCATTTCACCACCAGGCTTCAGAAACAGATGGGGTACTCAGATGGTCTGCAAAATTCCAAGTGTTTTGTTGGCTGGTATCTTTGTGGGAAAATTATAGCCAAGACTGTGATTTCTGTGGAAGATTATTAATGTTTGTTCTGAAGGTAGAGACAGTGCAGAGGAGGGTTGATAGGCTGCAGATCCAATTGCTTCAGGCAACTGTGCCTGCCCTGCGCTGTTAATCGTACCACTATAAACCTGATTAGATGCCATAAAAATAATGTGTGGTAGAGTTCCAGATATCTTCTGTCATATCTGCTCGAAATTGCAGACCACTGCGTGGGGACATAAACTCATGAAATGCAAAGGAACAAGCAATTTTGCTTTATGAGATGCTGTATCTTGAGCCCCAGCTCGGCACCCGACAGCGCTGCTGCTCTCATTAGCAGCCTCAGAAGAAGGAGAAACACTGGCTGGGAAATGCATGGTCTCCTAACCCTGCTGGGGTTGCCTCAGAGAGTCAGGGTTGAAGAACATTGCTCTTTTCTGGCCTGTATCCATCAATCAGACCTTCATCAGTAAGTATAATCACAGGTGTTGGAAATACCCGTCTCCTCCTCCCCACCTGGTTCTGCTGCAGCAGTAAGCACTACTGAAGTAGTGCACGCTCCCAAGTGTGCAATGTTCACCCCTGAAAACGGTGCTCTGCATTTCTAAAAAGGTGAAAAAGCAGAAATTTCACCAAGTAGAAGCATTCCAACTTCCTCTCTGAGGCATACCTGCCTCGTTGGCCACCACGAAGTCTTGATCTGGTCCTCTAACTGGTGTCTGGGCACTTTGTAACATATGAGACTACAGAAGATTCTGAGCACACCAGGTAACACCACCTCACTGGTATTATCTAAAGCCTAAGTGAATTAGCCCATGACAGGCTCCCTTTCATTGCATTTTAGATGCTGCCCTGGCTATGGCCTGAGTCCAGCCCATTAGCCAATCCCCATAGAAATGTCTGAAAGCAACCACACAGGTTCTTCACGGGGGCACCAAGGCAGAACACAAGCAGTCTCTGCTTGTGCCTTGCTTGACCTG
The DNA here is from genome assembly GCF_001431845.1 of Calidris pugnax. Lineage (NCBI taxonomy): Eukaryota > Metazoa > Chordata > Aves > Charadriiformes > Scolopacidae > Calidris > Calidris pugnax. The sequence continues at coordinate 10,191,155 of NW_015090828.1, read as the reverse complement.
CAAGACCTCTCTGCTATGAGGTCTGTCTCTACCAAGGCAGTAGTGTACATCATCCAGCTTTATGCTGAGCCAGACAGGTCTGAGAAGTAGCCAGGGAAGTCAGATGAGGTGAACTAGAGAGCGTTATCTCTGTCTGCCTTTCACGTGCCCACATAGCTCCCCTCAACATGCAGTTTTGACTCGATGTCCCTTCAGCAGCAGATCATAGTAGACATCTTCTCTATAAAACACACAGACTGCTCGATGCTTTCAGCACCTCAGGGGCTCAGCTAGCTGTGGAATTATGAGCCCCAGAAGAATTCTCAGTGCAAGTCCTGGATTGCATGAGGAGCTACAGACCCTCTGCTTCACTCTCAGTGACTTCAGGAACTTCTCCCTGATCCTCTTCTCCCTGTACTCTCTGCTGCAGAACTAAATTGACCCCTGGGACCCAGGATGTAATTGCAAAGGAAATCTTACTCAGCTCTTGCAACCCAAAACAGGGAACATGTTTATTCCATGTGCATGCTATGGGTGCAAGTGAGTCAGGAAGAAGGACTCCCTGTGTACAGGAACGGAGTAAAGTTCAGATGGAAGGTCTTCCAAGGATCACGTTGTCCTTGCCTCTATGCAGCAGAAGCAACAGTGAGTTTTCAGATGCTATCTTGGGCACTTTTCCAAGGGACAGCAGAAACATCTAGTATCAGAACTAGTGACCCGCTTCAAGACATGGGAATGCTTACTGGAATGGCTACAGAGATCCTTGGGCAAAAAACCACCTCTCTCTTTAACCCCATTCTTGGAAGGGAGTGAACTGCTTCAGTTGAGATTTTAAAAGCCCAGCTTGAAGCATGGAAAATGTCAGTTCTAATAGCATAAAATTGTCAAAGGCATATATAGATGAAACAGAACAATGTAATGGGAGATGTTAAGCAATCTTAATTGTAAGTGAACAGCGCCAAAACCGCCCATGATGCAAGAGGCACCCAGCTGGGTCCTGTGTCTCTGTTCTCCTGCCTGGTAAAAAGAGCAATGTCTCCAGGCTCTCAGTTTTGGATGATCTGTCATTAATGACAAAGCTCCATTAGCAAAGCTAATGACAAAGCTCTGGAAAGGACAGACTAAGACAACATGACAAAAACAAGAAGGAAAGTTCCTTCAGATATACTTTTGGCATAGAGGCTGCTGGAGAGATTTTGTTGACCTACCTTGGCAAGTGTGGTTGTCTTCTGACAGAACAAGTCCCCTTGGACATTCACATTGGTATGTGTCTTCCACTTCAATACAGGTATGGCTGCAGCCTCCATTGTTATTGTGACAGCCTTCTATTTCTGCAAAAGAAAGGAAAAATCAGCACACCCTGCTCCACAGGCAGCTGCGTGGCAGCGAGGCAGGCCCCAACATATACTCCTGGCTGACTAACCACAGTATGACCGACACAGAGCTTGAAGGCAACAGCATGGTGAGAGATTGCTTCCAAAAAAATGCAGTGGAAACCTATTTTCAATTGTACAATTTCCTGTGTTTGTCATTTCACCATGAAATTAACCAGGAATTCTGTGGAAAAGCTCACCAAGTGAAATCACATGTTATAACTGGCATACATAAGAAAGCTGAACAGGCAATCTTCAGCTTGGCCCTTTCTAACTTCTGAGACATTCTTCTTAAACTAATTTTTTATGTTGTTTCTTACGTCAAAAAGGGTGGGGGAAAAATCCTCTGAAAACTTCTACGGTGTGGAACCATACTCACTCCCTTAGTCATCAGCAGAATTAAAGCCCTGAGATTTGCAGGGGAGGTGTCCTGGGCAGGACAGACTTGCAGGTAGTCAGCTCCTATTCCCATCAGGGAACACCAGGGAGCAGATGACACACTCTTTGGCTGTGTGTTTCCCAGCTGTGATGGAGGTAGGTGTAGTGCATTCCTGCATCCCCTTTGTAGGCTGAGGATGAAACTCTGCTTGTGGGAGTTTGCTAGTTTACTTAGAGCACACTATCCTGAGATGACATATTCCTAGTGACTGCAGCTGCAAAAAAGAGCCTGAAAGGTCATCTAAATCTAAGGCAAATAATGCTATTTCCAGCTGTTGTTAGCTTTCTATTATAAAGAAAATAACAGAGTATCATATTTTTAAAAAAAATAACCTTCACTGCGTAACTATTTTAACGCTTTGGGATTAATACTGCTAGATGTTCTCAATAAAACAACAGCACATATAATATAAAGAAATCCCTTCCCTAAGCCTGCCATCAGAAATGACTGTGTGGTTTTCACTGAAATGTAAAGAAAAGAATGGAAATCCCATACTCAATCCTACACGTTGCTTGGAAACAACAGCCTGAACACTCCATGCGAGTCAAAGTAATGGGCAAAGCATTATAAGGGTAATTTTGAGATACTCCTAACCCTATTCAGCCTCAGCAGCTCATGTAATCAAGCTAAATCTCCCGCATTTACTGAAAGCAACAGCTGTGAGGTGGCCCACAAGTAAATCACATATTCTAGTGGCTCACAAATCTAAGGACACACCTTTAGAAATAAAACTTACTAACAAGACTGTAAAAATCCCCAGCAGCCATGTTAAACTCATGAAAATCATAGAATTGTCTTTAAGACCATCTAGTCCAACCATCAACCTCACTCTGATCAAAACCATCACTAAACCATGTCTCTAAGCTCTTTATCAACCCGGCTTTTCAATACCTCCAGGGATGGTGCCTCAACCACTGCCCTGGGCAGCCCATTCCAAGGCTTCAGAAACCTTTCAGTGTCAAAATTTTTCCAAACATCCAGTCGCCATCCTTTTTACAGAAGGGGAAGTTAAATGATATATCAAAGGCCCTAAAACACAACTTTGGGAACTGCAGAAAGTTTCCAAGAGCGGATTATTCCAGCCCTGTCAGAAAAGCTCAGGAATAAAAAATACCACATAACACAGCTGGTTTGCGTGATACCCCACCACCAGCTCAGTGATGGATATGGAAGGGACAAAGCCCCCAGATCATTTTTGGCCCTAGATAGCTTAACCAGTATTTAAGGAGCACCCTGCACAGCAGCTTTCCCCAGGTAAGTTATGGGTGTCCTCGTTTGAGGTGGAGCAGAGCCAACTTTCTGTTCTATGAGAGAGGCTCTCCATCCTATCTCTCACACTCAGTATAAAAGCTGAGGGATCAAATGTGCCAGGATGGCTCTTCTTCAGTGGGCTCTCCTTGGATGGTTGCTTCTTCAATGGCTCTCTTTCTTTGATGACTGATGTCCAAAGAAGACCCTGTGAGTTCATCTACCTTTGATCCACATCACTGTGTTTCAGAATCCAGTTCCCATTCCTCATTGAGACCAGGTGGTCACATCCCCCTGTGAGTTTGATATGGTTTTATACATATATGCGTATATATATTTATGTTGTGAGTTTGATATGGTTTTATACATATATGTGTATATATATATGCTGTATCTTTTTAATTCTTTCCTTTTTATTTTATTACTAATATTTTGTTAAAGTAGTTGAGTTTTTTCCTAAACTCATAAATCTCTTTCTCTCTCTTCTTCCTTTCCTTGGAGTGAGAGGTGAGGGAGCCCATCCATTGTACTGTCATTGGCCAACCTGGCCCCAACCACAACACTGAGTGATGTGTTATTAACAGAGCTCAGGGAGGAGACTTTCACAGAAGTGAGATGAATCGTGTTTTGGTCTCAGAGGGGGAAAACAGGGACAAAACCTGCCGTTTGCAGCCATCTGTCAAGTGAACCATAAAGAAGAGAGGAGTCCAGCCCCAAACTACAATGCCAATCCCTGTCTCTCCCTGCACCAGGGATGTCTACCACCCAGCAGCTAATGTAAGGTGGCATGTGGGCTGCAGATGTATTCAGTTCTGGCAACTGGGTAGCTCAAAAGTGAGGCACATCTGTAGCTCTTACTCCTGTCTGAGGCCACAGGGTATCTATGAACATACAACACAGCAGCTTTCCCTGAGAGGGGGCACCATGCTTCTCACAGCTGACCACAGAAAACAGCAGGCACAAGTCAATTTTTGCTGGATTTTCATATTTCTGCTCAAAGACGTTTGTAAATTGTTTGTGATGACAGGTCAAACCTACAATTTGGTCTTTAAGCCCCTGCTGAGCTACCAGTCTAAACCCACCAAGGGTTTTCAACCTGGCTGTGCCACCACTAGGAAGTAACTGTAGCAGTTGCACAGAGCAGAGCCCACAATTAAGCACTTATAAAAAAATCAGACGCTCAAAATACTGCCTGAATCTCAAATCTAGCTTTTGTTTACAGACTGGCATCCTGTCCCCTCAATCTCTCTCCTGGGAAACTAAGCAATCCTCATGTTCTAGTCTAATGTCATTACATTACCCCATACTTAATACTAGCTGTCAAAAAACAGTAGTGCTAAATCTGTCCCCACACAACTATCAGATAAATCTCCAGAGCCAAATCTCAGCATCTCCAACAATATCTAGTCCTGGCTGGACAAACAATCTTCCAGATCCACTGCTCCCTCTCCCCCCATGGAGATAAATACAAACAAATTCTAACAGAAATGAACAAGGCAGGGAGAACTGAACAAGGAGACTCCTCTCTGCTTGATTAGAAGGATATTTCAGTAACAACCCCACTGGCAAGCACAGAAGTGATATCAGTGACATTTAATCCCTGCCAGGCGCCAAGAGAGAAATAGTGCTGCAAGGGAAGGGGAATGATTTATATCATATATGATTTTCCAGCAGACTGTGATAGCCCAAACCTCACCTTCACAGGTTTTCCCGTCACTTCCCAGCGTGCGCCCGATCCCGCACTCGCAGCGGTAGGAATTCTTCAGGTTAACACAAAATTCACTGCAGCCTCCGTTGTTCTGCTCACATTCATTTTCATCTGAAAAAAAAACCCCACACTGTCATAACACGCCCCTGGTGAACACACAGCTGGTAAAAACAGGCTGCAACATAGGAGCACTATGGGACTAGATTGGGATCATGGACTGGCTTTCCTGGCCTCGTGACAACATGGATCAGAGTGACAGAGATGAGTAATCCCACGAAATGCTAAACACCTCTATCTACTGACAGCAGCAGAGTGTTTTGCCACGCCATGTCTACCTTGGGAACAAAGCAGACCTGAGGGGAAAGGCAGCAGGCACACAGCAGTGATTTTGGAGTGAAGACAGACACATTCCCACTGATTCCCCATGCTGGGGAGTTCATGTTGTCATTTATCTTCTCATCCTAAATTCTTCTCCACTCACAAAGACGTTAAAATGGAGTTAACATGACTTCACGGCACGGCAAAACTAGGTGAATACTAGAATCAGTCAAAAATAATCCCTACCTACCCACCTGCTACTGCTACACGTGGCTAACTGTCCTACAGCCATTTTAAGTTATTCAATTCTTATTTAAAAAAAACCAACAAAACACCAGCATGAGAATTAAAACCAGCTGTAAACAAACCTGAAATTAAACCAAAACATTTTGAAATGTTTTGTTAATGGGCTTCTTGGCCCAGCTCTGGCTGCTCCCTGCCCTGGAAAGCTCAGGTGTTCTTGCAGAGCACAAACTTCAGCTCACCATGGTGAGACCTAACCTGAGCACTGGTGCCCACACAGGCCACCACAACCATTAGCTGCTTAGCCACTCTGCACCAAAGATGAGACAAATGGCCCAGCTCTGAGCTACTCCCTCTGAGGACTCAGCTCCTCACTGCCACAGGATAGCCCTTCCTGCTCTGCTCCTCTGCAGCCCTCCGTAGAACCACGGCTTCTACCTTTCTGCTCAGAAGAAAGAGAAGTGCCCAAGCTGGCACCCCACGCTTTCTGGAGCAGACTCTTAGATAAAAGTTGCAGAATAACCTTGTAATGGGCCTGGACTGAGTTTTTATAACCTACAGCAATATCCCCATGAATAGTACCTGTGTCATGTTTCTGTGCTGGCTGTGTTCAGCTCCAGATTCCAGCCCTCCAGGGTGCTGAGGGTATTTACTGAGCAGATGCTTTTGAATCTCCTTGTAAAGCTCTGAAAACGCCTCTTAATTTTCCGTTTGAAAGATTAAAGTTCCTCTGTGCCCCATCTGCCTTTTTTTCTTTTTGAAAGGTACTTGAAAGGTACTCTGAGATTCTCATTCTTCAACCTGATTTAATCTCTGTGTGCAAAAAGTGAATCAAATAGAGAGGAAGGGACAGCCATTGCTATTGCTGAGCCACAAAACTAATGATTTCTCATAGGCAGACCAGAATGCTGAGGTTATCAATCAAGGGCCACATAGGGTTTCACCAAAACGGCTTAGAAGGTACCATTTACTAGATGTCAGAAGCCAAAAACAAACAAAACAAAAACATTTTAAGAGACAGGTCAGAGATGAGCTCTCTTAGGCATTAAGTGGTCCCACACATACACAGTACCCACAGCTGGTAGTGTCGTCTCCTTCCACAAGTAAGGTGAATTGAATATTTTTAGCCAAAAAAATGGCTGGTACCCTGCTTTGGGAGGCAGGAAGCCTGTCCAGGAGACACACAGCAACACTTCCCTTTCCACACATAACGGGTTCCACACTTTCCCTTCTAACAGTAAAACTAGAGCTGCTTAAACCAGAGGGGAGAGGGCTACTGGCAAAGGCGTAGAGATGCTGTCAGAAGGTCCTAGAGCTTGGCTTGGTCAAGAGCCGTACCCAGCAATTCTCCTTGCTGGTCCTCCAAGTTCTATAACACACAGCAGATCTGTCCCTGCTCTTCCACACCAGTGACAACCAGCACTTCTGGAACACAGGCTGGTTTTCTTGAGAGCGGGTCAGGAGAGTGCTGAACGGACCATGGCTTAGTCCTACATGGATCCAGGTATTCAAGAGGTCAAAGGCACTGCACTGAGTTGGTGGATCCGTGACAGAAAGTCAAAGATCTAATCTAACCCCTTAAGTAATTTTGCAAATGAAAATACAACTTAGGATCAGCAGTTCTACTCTGGGATTCGAAGCACAGAATGTACTGAAAAGAAGTCAGCCTAGCACAGGGAGCTTCACAGACGGAGCTGTTTGGCATTACTGCAGCATCTTCAGCCCCCCTCTTAGGCTGAGCTGGGAAAGGAAGAATATTGTCGGTCTAAGAAAGGCTACTGCAGTTTTATTTGGTTTCTCTGGCAGGCCAGCATGGTTGCTCTCAGATATGTGACCATGCTATTACTCAGCACAACAGAAAGTCATTACAAAGATGAGGCTGCAGGCAGGTAATCCAGTGTGATTATTACAGCTGAGGTGCTGTGCCATCTGGTTATCACAAAGATAGGCAGCAGCTCACAACTCTGGCCTGGCCTGGCAGCAGGGGGATGAAGGCAGCACGTGCAGACAGCTCAGGACTTCTGCATGCCTCCCTGCTGCAGGAAATCCTTTCCTGCGAGCCTGCTGCACATTTACTGAGTGCTGGTGCTTATCAAGGGCACTTCTGCACTCAGAAGTTTTGCAGAGAAGCAGCTGATAGATGCTTTAATTAGCTGAGAGAGCTAAGTCAGCCACTCAGCTGCAGAGATGTGGAGCAGCTTTAGCAAAACCGTTCCACAGAATCAGTGTGAGCCAGTAAATCTGCAGCAGGGCCAGGCTGCTCCCTCCACAGATTGTAGCGATGGTGGCCCCTACCCTGATGGCCACAGACACGAGCAGTGAGAAGAAAGAAACCACCCATTGCCTGCTTTGTCAGCTATAGTCTGTATGGAAAAAACTCATCTGCCTCACAGTCTGCTGGACCAACTCTGCTCTCAACTTTTCCACCAAATCAAAGCTCAAAGACAAAGATAAGATCCCACTTCCACCACCAAACACTAGCACCCCTTCCTCCCCCCATGCCACCTCTTCCTATCCATCAGTGTGGCTCTGCAGCACCTCAACAGCCCCTTGCATTGCCCCGCAGACCATCCTTCTCCTAAGACCTGGCAGCCCAGCTGCTCTCCTCCCAGCACCACACACAACCACAGCTCTCCTTGCCTCAGGGGTTGATGGGGATTCCCTCACAATCCTCTACTCTCACTTACAGCCCTCCCGGTCACGTAAGATAGGCAGCAGCTCACAACTCTGGCCTGGCCTGGCAGCAGGGGGATGAAGGCAGCACGTGCAGACAGCTCAGGACTTCTGCATGCCTCCCTGCTGCAGGAAATCCTTTCCTGCGAGCCTGCTGCACATTTACTGAGTGCTGGTGCTTATCAAGGGCACTTCTGCACTCAGAAGTTTTGCAGAGAAGCAGCTGATAGATGCTTTAATTAGCTGAGAGAGCTAAGTCAGCCACTCAGCTGCAGAGATGTGGAGCAGCTTTAGCAAAACTGTTCCATCGAATCAGTGTGAGCCAGTGCAAATCTGCAGCAGGGCCAGGCTGCTCCCTCCACAGATTGTAGCGATGGTGGCCCCTACCCTGATGGCCACAGACACGAGCAGTGAGAAGAAAGAAACCACCCATTGCCTGCTTTGTCAGCTATAGTCTGTATGGAAAAAACTCATCTGCCTCACAGTCTGCTGGACCAACTCTACTCTCAACTTTTCCACTGAATCAAAGCTCAAAGACAAAGATGAGATCCCACTTCCACCACCAAACACTAGCACCCCTTCCTCCCTCCATGCCACCTCTTCCTATCCATCAGTGTGGCTCTGCAGCACCTCAACAGCCCCTTGCATTGCCCCGCAGACCCATCCTTCTCCTAAGACCTGGCAGCCCAGCTGCTCTCCTCCCAGCACCACACACAACCACAGCTCTCCTTGCCTCAGGGGTTGATGGGGATTCCCTCACAATCCTCTACTCTCACTTACAGCCCTCCCGGTCACGTTAGTCTCACAGCCCCTTGCATTGCCCCGCAGACCCATCCTTCTCCTAAGACCTGGCAGCCCAGCTGCTCTCCTCCCAGCACCACACACAACCACAGCTCTCCTTGCCTCAGGGGTTGATGGGGATTCCCTCACAATCCTCTACTCTCACTTACAGCCCTCCTGGTCACGTTAGTCTCTGTCACTGCAGTCACCAAGTGCCAGCCCCCTGAATAACACCTTGTCATGCTGCCCAGAACCACCGAGGCGGTGCTGTGACCTGCAGTCTTTTGGGTCTCCTCAAACCCTAGGCCCTGGACAATGCCCCATGAGGGCAGTAAGTATGGTGAAGCTTAGGGTGTAGTCCTATGCCAGGCAGCAAAGCTTTTCTTGGAGGAAGGAGGCATTCAAACAGAGTGGGTGAGAGGAAATCTCTAATGACAGACTGCACAGCTGTTCCTGAATACCAATGAGGCTGAACCATGATCTTGCAAAGAGACTGCTGCTGACAGTGAAGTTGCTGTCTTCAGCAGATGGACCACGCAGAAAGCAAACCTAGCCTTTGTACATGCATAGCTCCAGGGGCACCAGAATGTAGTCACTCATGGGATGTTGCATCTCGCCCTGCAGGGAGAGATCTGGAACCCTTTACGGTATCAAAGACTTATTCTAGGCAGCAAGGGGGGAAAAACTCTCAGAATACTTTTCCTTTTTTATACTGCTTTGTAAGACTATGGACTGAGATGCGAGCAACAAAACAACGGGGAAAGAAAGCATCAGTAACTGACACAAGTTATTTCCAGCCTTACCAAGACACGTCTGTCCATCAGGTCCTAGTGTTGTCCCCGGGGAACACGTGCAGTCACTGTCCAGGCAGGAGCCCTGGCAATCCACCACATCACAGATGTCATAAAAATCTAGGGCATGAGAAGAACGTTGTGAGCACAAACCACTGAGCTTGCACTGAAAACACTGTATTTGTCCCAACAGCTTCACGCCCTGTCTGGTCCACCAGTTACAAACCTAGCCCACATTAAAAAAACTGAACCACTGAAGCTAATGAAAAACAATCTAGTTTAATTACTCTAAGTCAGAGATGCAAATTTTGGCTTTGGTAGCACGCCAAGACAAACCCCAGGGCCCACAGAGAGCATTAAATCACTGTGGCCAGGTCAGCTAGGGAAGCTTTCCCCTAAGCTGAACAAAGGCTAGAATTCACAGAGGTGAAAGAGTCTAATCGATCTCTTATCGACAGGCCACCACGTGCACTGCATCACCTGACAGGTTTGCGGACGATACCAAGCTGTGTGTTGTCGATACACCAGAGGGACGCAATGTCATCCAAAAGGACCTGGACAGGCTGGAGAGGTGGGCCCAGGTGAACCTCATGAGGTTCAACAAGAGCAAATGCAAGGTTCTGCACCTGGGCCAGAACAATCCTCGCCACCAATACAAACTAGGGGGTGAGGGATTGGAAAGCAGCCCTGAGGAAAGGGATTTGGGGGTGCTGGTGGGTGAGAAGCTGGACATGAGCAGGCAGCAGGCACTTGCAGCCCAGAAGGCCAATCCCATCCTGGGCTGCATCAAAAGATGCATTGCCAGCAGGTCCAGAGAGGTGATTC